>NW_019272024.1:1901011-1917658 GCF_002738345.1 Cucurbita maxima | reverse complement strand
GGGGGGGGGGGGGGGGGGGGGGGAGGGTGGTTCTGCGATTGAAATAACAGAATGTAAGCGATTTTAAGGAGGTGAAGTAACCCAAGGGTAGCTATAAAGTAGAAATTACTAGGTCCTGATTGTCAATGATCAAGAAAAAAAGAACCTTTGAGTGATAGATGAATGACTTTGCCAAATCCATCCACAGATAGAATAGAAGGGTGTGAACCCTTAAAGTGATTCATGAAGCTATCATAAAACACAAGTGTTCTTACTAAAGAAAACACCAAGAAAGATCATTTCATCAGTGAACCTTTATACTTGGAGGGATCAATATCAATACTGATGAGACTACTGTGGCAGTGGCAAGTGTTGTGCTGTCAAAATGAAGAACTTTCAATGTAGGTTTTGTTTAGTTCTTCCAGTTTGTTTTGCTATTCATGAGTGCGGAAGGATGTGGGTTGTTCAAAGTTATATGAAGGAATTGGTGCAGGGTTGACGTCTCCGTTGTTTAAGGACTTCTGTCTCTTTTGATTCCTCGTGGTTGTTAAGTGCATTTTCTCTTCCTTTTTTCATTTGTGCTTTTCGTTTGTTTTTTCCATTCATTTATTGTGGTATTGGGTTTTTGTACTTTCCTTCATCTCAATGGTAGAGAGGTTTCACTCTTTTGGTAATTGGAAAAGACTTGAGGAAAGCATATTTGGAACCAAGAGCGCCTCAAAAAAATCAACTTCTTCATCTGATCTATATGCGGCAAAGCAGGAAAGCAAACCTCACAAATGAGACAGTACGGAAAGCCTATCCAGACAAATATCTCCTAGCTGGTGCATCCTTTGCCACTTATTCTCTCTCTGTAACCGCCCAAGTAAATATTTTTCTTTTTGGACTTTCCCTTTTGGGCTTCCCCTCAAGGCTTTAAAACGCGTCTGCTAAGGATAGGTTTTCATACCGTTACAAGGAATGCTTCGTTCCCCTCTCCAACCGATGTGGGATCTCACAATCCCACCCCTCTTGAGGGCCCAGCGTCCTCGTTGGCACACCCCCCCGATGTCTGGCTTTGATACCATTTGTGACAACCCAAGCTTGTAGATATTGTCCTCTTTGGACTTTCCCTTTTGGACTTCCCTTCAAGGTTTTAAAACGCGTCTACCAGGGAGAGGTTTCCACCCCTTATAAAGAATGTTTTGTTCTCCTCTCCAACTAAGGTGGGATCTCACATTCTCTCGATGTGCTTTCGTGCCAAGTTGGTGGTCACTACCCTAAACATCTTTGAAATTCAACAGTGCTTTCCAAGAGTTGTTAGAGAGAGACTTATCCAGACTTTGCGCAGGAATCCTTTCAAGTGAAAGGTGAAAATTTATTGGATTGACATTTTCAGGTCCTTATGAGGCAAACTCAAGATAGTTGCGTGGACTCCTACCTAATGGATGTCCTTATTTGGAAAAGGGTGATTGGCCTAGCTTCCAAATAGTACTCTCTTTGCCAATTCGCTTGTAGACAAGCAAAAAGAAGTTGCATATATATATATTTTACCATTTTTATGCATGAGATTGGATGTGTTGGTGCTAGTTTATATATTTGGGTATTCTTGATTGAACTTATGTTTTCTTATGAATGTATATTTTCAATCGTTTTAAAGAATATATACCTTTTTTATATGATCTCATCTAGCCAACATATTTTTCCGCTCTATGTTTGCAGGCACTTGACACTTTTAATACAGCTGTTGTGTCACCGATATACTACGTTATGTTCACATCATTTACCATCTTGGCCAGTGTGATAATGTTTAAGGTATACCTGACTGCTGATTGTGGTTTCTTTAAACGTGTACAAAGTGATCGAAAATATTTTTGATCTGTTTAAAAAAAAAATTCCATAGCACATTACATTATGGGATCTTATCGATGAGAAATGTTTAGAGTTTTGCATGATTGTATATCCTTGCTTTCTTGCTTTGTCTGGTTGAGTAATGGTGTTTTTTGTTGCGTTCTAGCTAGGTGTTCTTCATATTTAAACGTATCTCTCTCTCTCTCTCTCTTAGATTATTGCCTCCACATATTTAAGTGTAGGTATTTTTCAACATCTTTTGAATTACTTCTTTCAGGACTGGGACAGGCAGAGCCCAACGCAGGTTGTGACGGAGATGTGTGGATTTGTAACCATTCTTTCTGGAACTTTTCTTCTTCATAAAACAAAGGACATGGCTGACGGTATGCCTCCTTAAAATTATGCTGTCATTTTCAGTTTGGTCCTTTCTTTTTCATCTTTGTTTATTTATAGCTTAGGTAGACACACTATACCCTCCCCCATTCTTGTTGTTTGGATAGCTGAGTATCAGAAGTCTCATTTAACGGCCCTCCCCCACTCATTTCCTTAGAGGCTTTGTCCACTCAAAGCCAGCACTAGGAGATAATAAGGTTTTAATTATTAAGTTTTCATCCTGACACGTAAAACCAAGACTCTGGTGTTTATCTCCAAACATCTCGAACACTTGGGATTCCCCCATCCCTATCAATAATTGTCTATACCGGGTTACATGTATACAAAAACAAACTGTCATTATTAGTACATTGATCATAGCTGTATATATCATTTTTCACAAATGTTGAATCTATTCCATAACTTTGCAAACTGATACAGGTCCATCGGCAAGCTTATCGATACGTCTCTCTAAGCATGTCGAAGAGGATGGGTTTTGTGGTGGAGAAGGTATTCCTCTCAGACGACAAGAATCCTCGAGGTTGCCTTGATCCTTTGAAAGTATGAGCATGTTCAGGTTTCATGTCGACATCAACTTGTATTCTATCACAAGTTTCTACCCCCTAGATGTTCCTTTTTGGATATAAGTAAAGATAGAAAGGTGAGAATTTTCTTTCACTTCCCATTCTGTCTCCCTAGACTTGACAATGGGGGTAATGCATATTGCCTTTGTACACAAGATCTTGCGACCCCACAAATCCCATATGAAAGATGCAAGCCAACAGAATTCTTTTTCATCAATTGGTAATACATATTGCCTCTCCCCATATATCAGAACTCGCTCGGTCTCTTTCTAAAATGCACATATATTGCTGTTCTTAGACCGTCTATTCAGCCATTTTCATTCTTAGTGTTTTGAAAATTGCCTTGGTTTTCTTCTTCATTCACATTTTAAATATGGGTTCGTGATGTTGTATCAAGCAGGAAGCACTTTTGAGGAGTGGGGTATGACTAGTTTAACCTAAACTCAAGAGCTCAAGGTGATTGTAATTTCCCGTTGTTTCTAAGCTTTGGTATATCTAAAACGTAAGTCTTCCCTTTGTTGCAATCCTCCAAGTTTAATCGGTTCTTTCCAGTAATTGAAAGTAGAACTGAAACAGAGCCAAGATTAGTCGTTAATCTGTATCATGGTTTAACATGGAGAAAAAGAATTAAAACATTTTTAGAAAGGATTACTAGGTGATGGATTTGTAAAGAAATGGTGATTTCATTGGCTCTCGATTGATCCATAAAAAAATTTGGCCCCTTTGGTGCCTATTCAGCTTCCTGCATTGTTGCCTCGAGTTAACAGCAACACCTAATGTGGTGTGTCCTTTACATTAAATTGCATCCGACTTGTTTTGAATCAAGATTTCTGGCTTCTCGGCTTTTTGGCATTTGCTTTAAGAGGTCAGAAACGGAGCACAATGTGCTAATTTGTAAATCACAGTTCTCACAGCAATGCTGCAATAGATGAATGGCCCCAACTTACCTGCAAACATGCCAATGCACCAACTGTTGAGGAGCATATCAAATTATTTGCATCTAAAGGCCTTCCCCATCACACGAACAAAGAGAAATTTCATGAATATCTAAGAGCTGATATATAAATATTTCAGTTCAACACGGGGCAGGGATACAAACCCAATGGTCGAGAGAGTACACTTTATGCGAGCTATGCTCACTTTGAGTATCTAAAAGCTGAAATATGTTTGCCTAAATCTAAGAAACATGGCCTTGGGGCATTGGCACAATGCAGACTAGTCATGAGAACAAGCAGCCATTTCCCGAAGTAACGAGAGCATCAAATAGTGTAGCTGATCCACATCGATAGGAGGAAAAAAAAAGTAAAATAAGAAAATATCCCAATTCCACCCAAGGAATAAGTTGCCTAAACTATTATAGGATGTTGTCTACACATAACTCAGGTATAAAAGCACCCCTGCTCTCTTAAAAGGTCGTTAATGAAGAGAAAGAAAAAGCCTCAGGAAGGAATAGGTTTTCTACTTCCTGAAAAGTTACAGCTGAACAATAATGTCCCATGTATAACCGTGATCTAAGGCCCTTTGGTAAAGTATCAAACTTCAACATCATTACAAACCATGTAATGCAGTAGGATCGAGACTAGGAGAGCTATATGCCTCTAGTGTAAACCAACGTGTTTATCCATTCTCCCCAACTAGAAAATGGGATGAACTTAGATTTTGGGAAGAGAGATGAATGGAGTGCTTTAACCTGGCCTTCTAGATTCCCCCGTTTGTCGCAGCTGTGACAAACAAAACAGAAAGGTGGCTAAACGGGACAACATTGAAACGTCTTGGGGACTTAAGGCCAATCAAAGGGAAGCTGGATACAAGGAATTGGGAGTCGGATCCGTCGGGTCTCTTTATTTGCTTATCTTTTTAGGAGTTTAAGCAGAACTATCACTCATTTGGATCTTCTTAGAAAATGCCCAAGAAAATCACCTTCTTTTGCTGGTCCACTTCTTACTGTTAGAAGGTTCAAAAGGTCTCATCTCAGTATCTACATGAATCCCTGAAGATGTGTATTATGTCAATACACAGTGAACTTCAAACGACCATTTATAAGGGTGTGGGTGTGGAAACCTTCCCCTAGCAGACGCGTTTTAAAGCCTTGAGGGAAAGCCCGAAAGGGAAAGTCCAAAGAGGACAATATCTGCTAGCGGTGGATCTGGGCCGATATAAAAACTTTGAACTAAAATCTAATTGTCCGAAATAGAATTCTGTTGATCGATTATATACATTTTTAACAACTTTCCAGCACAAATGCACCAAATAAACAAGTATAACTAGGAAATGTGGAAGTTTGATCTTCAGTAAATTCCTATTTACCTGGCAGGGATAAAGGAAAATTAAGAAGAAAAAATCAATCGATCGGGTACCTAAATAAACAAGCATAACTAGGAAATGTGAAAGTTTGGTGATTCTCGAGAACAAATTTTAGGGGCTGAAAGTGAGAGTAGAATATACACCAGCTGGATGAGAATTAAATAGTTCATACGAAACCATAACTTAACAGAAAAGCTTTCCTTCAACTCTAATCATGAAGACATCATTCGAGACCGAGCAACCTATTGGGAAAAAAAAAGAAGATTGGTCTTCGGAACATGGGGAATAAGCTTTATCTCTAAATATCATATTAGAAATACATGGAAACACATCTCAATTTCCAAAAACAAATGAACGATAGTTCAAATCAACAAAAATTATACAAAACTCTTGCGCACAGATACAGACCTCAGTAAGCTATCCGAAAATTCCCAAATCAAGGATTACAATACTTGGTCCAAGTACGCCGCTCAACGAACCAAGCATGAGGAGGAAAGAAAACAAGATCATAATTATAAAACCAAATGTTTACCACATCGAGGAATCAAACCGGAAAGCTTTTCTGTTTTCTTGCTTGATTCATGTTTTGTTCGATCCCTCGGAGAAAGCAGATTATGGATAATTCAAAGGAAAGAAAAAACTCTAAGCACAAAACAGAAAGAATATAATATAGCATTCCAGAGTTTTTCGTTAAGAGATACAGTAAAACAGAATAAAAAAAAAAGATATTCCAATCCAATCCTTCGATCCTCCGATTCATGCAAATGATTCGAACGAACAACATCGAATATCGAACGTCGAACATCGACGAACAGCCTAAAAACGTGAGATTCTTTCGTCGCAGATTCCTCGGGAAACAAACTCAAAGAAAAATCTTAACCTAAACTTACTTGTGAGGAAGAACGATGCTTTGGAGAAACAAGCTTGAATGTCGCACGCCTCCTCCTTGCAGGGTTCTTTGCTCGGCTGAGGCATTTCTCGATCTCTCTCCCTCCTCTCGCGATGACCAACAAATTATTATATATGAATTGAAAAATAATAATAATAGTACTCCAGAAAAATCCACGTGGAGATCTTGGCTACTTTATAAAATAATTTTAAAATTGTTAAGATCCATTTTATTACATTCAAAATCAGTTTGAAAAACATGTTTTTTTAATCGTTAAAGAACAATTTTAATGGTATAATAATTACATCCAAAACTACTAATAGGAGTGTATATGAGTTTGGTTGAGAAAACTTTATGGACCAACCCATAACTTCGGGTTAGTTGCAACTCAAGTAACCTGAAATTATATCACAATCTAACCTGACTCAACCCTTTACTTTTTAGTTAGATTAGATTAGGTTGTCGGGTTGTTCAAATTGATACCAGTTAGCTACACATAAAGAATTATATGGAAGTACTTTAAGAAATGAATGAAGGTGTTGACGTGAGGGACATTTTGTCTTGTATACAAAGGGTGTGACGTCTAGTTTGCAAGGGACATGGAGTGTCGTTCGTGAGGATAACCTTCACTTTTAGAAGCAAGAATTAACATGATCATGTCACTGGAGACAATACCAAATCCTGCAAATGAATCGTTACAAAAAAATTCTTAAACTTCCAGCTAAAAATTTTGATTTTGGATCTAAGAGGACCTCGATCGAACAATATTTATCCAATATCATCTATTAGATCAAGTGTTGTTTCTTTTTTTCTTCAATAGAAGAGTGTAGGAAGCATTCCATGAGTGAATCAAGGATTTCATTGGAAATCACATCAGTTATTTCTCACCATAATGCATTACAGGTACTGAATGTCTGTCCAAACAGCACAGAAGAGAGTGAATTTTTTGGATGAAACAAAAAAAAAAAAAGAAAAAAATGGTGCTTACTAATGTGGATTATAATTGATTAGACGACATAATACAGTACATACAGATACCACCACCTCCGGTAGGCCACACAACCCATGTAGAACAAACAAAACAACGGCAATGACCACCAGGTGCATGCATACATATGAAGATGTTAACTCCAGAAAAGCCAGGAAACAGCGGCAAAGAATTAAAAGGCAGAGAGCAGGGACACAGACAGGTACCAACACTGGAAGAGATCAGCAGCAGCAGCGTCTTGCACAACGGGATGATCGTTTTCGTTCACCAATTCGGCAAAAATTACCCAGGCACAACACTTGTGAAGCCAAACCAGAAACCTAACTGCGCACTGGACCTGTTACCGGGTCACGACTTGAACCAGAATCCTTTTGCTTCAAAGAAAGATTGGCAAATTGATTGTCGAGGTCTTTGCTCGAACTACGTCGATGACTAGAAGAGGGTCGTAGTGGTTGAGGTTGTTGCTGCTGCTGATGTTGCTGCTGATGTTGCTGCTGGTGCATAGCTCTTAACCTTCCAATCTCCCTCTCCAGTACTTCCTGCTCCACTGGACATAGTTCATCTCTTAGCTTTCTTGTAGAAATAAGAGGAAATTGTACTACAAATAACATGGCATCCAAGAGTTCTTTCAAAGCATGGAATTGTCTACAAAGTGGCAACTCTTTTATGATGTTAATACTAGTGCATATGGTTTTCCCAACTAAGTTCGACATTAGCACCCAACAAATATTAATGAGGGTTTCATAAAAGATACACAATTAAGTTCAACCGTTCAATAAAACCGAAGGAAAAGGTCGGTTACAAATGCATCTGGAAAATAATAGTTAGGAAGTCACCGTCAAGAAGGGAAAACAATACTAGGACTCCTACAAGCCGAGCCAATGACTCGATGGTCTTCTCAATATGCACCACAAACTCCACTTAAGAAAGCAAATATAGGCATTTGTTCCAAGCTAAACGTCAATGTAAAGTGATGAGATCATGAGTAGAGGGTAAGTCACTAGTCACCATGTATGAAGATTATTAAAGAAATCGCTAGTCAATGTAGCAAATCTATCTTGATCAACAATATCAATGAAGATAAGACAAGAATTGTAATGGAGTTACTCATATGCGATAAATCAGGACAGTTCTCAGTTCACATGCAAGTGTAATATCAAGTTTAGATCACCAAGTTTGAACACTTTTAAAATTATTTACTAACTTGTTTATGCATGCATTCCAAACACATAATTTCAGAAATATAAAGATAAACATATTTTAAATGGGTCCCAGTACTTTTGTTGTAGTATGATTTTAGTTCCTACACCTTCATATGTTTCAACTTGGTTTATATACTTGAGAACAAAATTTACCAACACTCCTTGCATGTCTATCTCTTGCTGATGTAAGGATCCACATAGCATCATATCAGATTACAAATGATGTCACATCATTCAAGTACACGAACTAAAATGAAATAAATTAAAATACAAGAATAAAATAGGGACTAAAGATCTAACCTGTTTAATTAGTGTTCTATAAGAAAGCCCATAGGAGGTTTTTTTTTTTTTTTTTCTTTGGGATTATTTGGATTTGGCTTTGGCTTGATTTCTTATCTATTTCTCATCGAATGAAATTCCTTGCTCGGTTTCATTATCAAAAGATAGACAGATACAGAAATCATTTACTGGGAAAGAATACCCTTCCTTAGTCTCTTTCTAGCCCATCATAATTCTGTCAAAAAGTTCTATGTAATAGTACCATGAAGTTTGTTTGTAGATAAATACCACAGTTAATGATTCAAGTAAAAAATACTTCTATATCGAATCTACCTACACACTTACATATTTACCTGTGTATCAAATCTATCTACCTACTTCCCTGTATAAATATGTATCTATCAATCTACACAGAAAAAGAGACGACTCGTGAATAGGAGCTTACAGTATTTAATTAGCTGCTCTTGAGCTAAATTCTCTAACCGCTGCTTGAGAGCATTGTTTTCCATGCTAAGAATAAGATGCTGCTGGTTGAGAAATTCAAGCTCAGCTGAGACTTCAGAGCCCTCTGCCTATGGAATAACAAATGTTGAGGTGATATTTGACCTTTTACATCAACTGTATGAACCTACTAATTCATAATTTCAGCATCCAATACTGACCTGCAGAGCTTGTACTTTCCTTTCAAGCTCAGCTATATATTGAAGTTTCCGAACCCTTGAACGCTGAGCAAATTGTCTGTATCATTTGATTTCAAAATTAAATCAAATGGAAGTCGTAAATGCAATTAACAGGAGGTTTCCACTCGTAAATAAAGGAACCACATTATTAAGTATTAATAAAACTATCCCAATGTCAGATTAATGAAAACAAGCAATATATAGCATAATAAATAATGGGACATGAAATGTACAAAAATTCTATGTTTTGATCAGCAAGATAGGGATAGTTAGCACGAGAACGAAATGTACTGCACTGTCATTATTTTCATTGTTGTCACTTCATTCTAAGTAAGATTATGAACCAATGGAAAACACGTTTTCAATGTACTTCTTCAGTTTAAGATATTGATCAGGACCACGCAACATTTCATAATCCACAAACTCAAATGATATTTCACATTTAAGTCTTGCGGCCAAAAAAATTTACTAGTGACCACATAATGGAATCCAACGACCTCTACTGTGGCATCCATCACTGTGAAATTTCAATCATAGAGTCCAAGTAAGGACAATATCAAGTTATTCAAAGAAATGTCCTTATTTTCCATCTTATGGTCACACCACTAGAATTAGGAGGTGTCATCTCCCTTTGTGTGTCTTATTCTTCTTTGAAGTGAAAGGTTGGCACTATCTTTCTCTCTTTCTCTTTTTTGACATTCGTGAGTGTCCAAGCCAGCTTACACACCTCGACTATTCTCACAAGCCTAACACTACAAGAATACCTTGACTATTCTCACAAGCCTAACACTACAAGAATTGGGCACCTAAGAAACTCGTAGAATAATAAATTCAAGGTTGTGGTCACCTTGGATTGAACCTCATTCCCCTTCAGTCTTATATTATACTCATGACCCTTACCACTAGGTCAACCCATTATGTTTGTTATAAATTTCTTTCTCTAATAAAAGAAATCCGTGTTTTCAAACTTTTTGAGGCACAGTTCGACTCTGATGAAATATCATAAAACCTGAAACCCAGAATTTAACCATGCTGCTTGAGTTTAAGCTCTATAGTAACTGTTCACTCGTTGACAGGAGAAAATATGAAAATTATATTGAAGAGGGAAAAAAAAATAGGAATGTTCTAACACAATTGATGCTTAGTGCATTAAAAAAGAAATTGTAGAAATTCAACTCATTAAAGTCGTTTGCCCCTACACCAGGTTGAAAGATTATAGATGATGATAAGGGTTGGAAGACAGAAATAGTATCTAGGTGTGGAGATTTGATATTGGGTATCCTTAAAAAAAAATAATGCATAACATAAAAATAAAGCCATAAAATACCAGATAAAATATTGTCCAATAAGACTGGGTTTTATAAAACACTTCACGGCATAGATAAAAAAACATCAATGAATTATAAACATCTAAAAGAATTTAAAATACAGTTCCAAGTAGTAAGCAGAAAAAAATGGGAAGAGAAAAATAAGGCTGGGGATATTCAACTAAAACAAGCACTCTTGGTCAAGATGTTAACCAAGTTTCAGTATATATATGCAGATACTAAAATAAAGTAAAGCATCATATACATACTGTTTGGCGCGTTTATTTTCTGTATCAGACGCAGATGATTTTCCATGAGAAGCATCTTTCCTTTCAGAAGAGACTTTTGGATTGTGTGAACCAGACTCAACTAGATCCTGTTTTTCACTAGCTGTAGAAGGCAAACCATCTGCTTCTTGCGGAGCGCTTAATGGTGCTGAGGTATGAATAACAATGTTCTCCCTGGGAGAATGAAGAGCAATAGGATTATTCATGGTAGATAAAGATGATTCCCACACCCTATTCTTCTGTTTTGTTACATTCGCTTCAGTATAGAATGAAGCATGCCTTGCATCCCTTTGATGATCAAATTCTTGAGATAACCATGAGTGTCCAGGAATTGCATTTGCATATTTGAAATCTTCTTGCGTGATACTATCAAAATTAACATTGGCAGCATCTGTATATGCAAAGGAGTCACTCGACGAACGTCGATGACCAACTCTGCGAACAGGGGTCTCTGGCTCATTGAGGAGATCATCAAGCCAAGAAGGCTGCTCCTCTATTAAAATGCTTTCGGAAGAAGTTCTTTGATGGTAGCTGTTACCATCTCGTGGTCTCTGAACAGCTTTTGCACCGATAACAGTGTTAGGAACAAATTCAGTATATGATGGAGAAACGCTCGGAAAGGGACTTTTGGGAGGGAGTAGTGCATGTTTCCCAGAACTCATAAAATTTCTGACGTTGGATGACCCTTTAGAATTCTCCATATAAAGAAATACGAGAAACTCCTTTTCCTGTAACATGATAAGAACTATTTCAGAACAAGACAGACATGGTCGATAGATTAAGGTTAAGAAGCAACAAAAAGGGCAGTCCAAGAAACATCTGCAAACACAATTAGAACTTTTTTCAGCTATGCTAAAACAATGTATTGCTTTTATCTACATTGTGCCACGTACACGTTTATGCTGCTCGCTCGAACGCAAATCAATTCGCTGAAACAATGAACTAACTATGCCACCAAGTGTTACTAAACAACAGAGGACAATCGATAGCAGATCAGCCAAAAAACATCAAATAGTAAGGGAGCTGTACACCAAAACTTTACAAATTATGAAAAATTGGGAGTAGCTAATTTAGAAAGAAAACAAAGGGAAACTCGTCCAAACAAAAAAGATCAAATGAAAATTGAAATCTTACACAACCATACCCTTACCCATTTAACTAAAAACTAGGCAGAGAAGATTGATATCAACCATTATCTCCTCCACTAAACAGATACATCGGGTGATTCTGTAAAATAAGATTTTCAAGGCTCCAGCCTCAAGAAAAAGATGTAAAAGCCTCCCCTTCAATTCCCTCCCACATTTTCTCAGCAACCAAAATAAAACCTGAAGGATACATAAAAAAACTCAAATCCTATTGAAAGAACAGTTTCAGAAAGGAAGAGAATCAAACAAAAACCCGAGATTTGAAGGGCCGACGAGACAACTGGCGAACAATTTGCATAAAATCAGAACAAATTCGAGAAAGTGGAAGCGGAAAAATGGGAAACAATTCCTCTATTATGTAGAAACAGAAGGAAAACATAAGAGAGAGAGAGAGAGAGAGAGAGAGAAAGATAGGAAAAGAACAAACCTCTGTGGCGATTGAAGAACGAAGATCTTCGAAGCGTAACGCGAACAGGGAACGAATTCAAAGCGAAAATGTTCTCAGAAATTTTACCTTTTCTCTAGGGTTTGGATTTTCACCCCACCTTTCAAGATGCTGAGCTCTCTCTCTCTCTCTCTCTCTCTCTCTCTCTCTCTCTCTCTCCTCCTCCTCCTCTCTCTGTCTGAGACTGAAATTAAGTGGGTGCAGATGCCGGAAGCTTAGATTGAAAAACAACAAAATTAAATTATACTAATTATCAAAATAATAATTATTATTTATTATTTATTATTATAAAAATAAATAAATAAAAGATTTATACATTTTCATGTCCAGCTTTTGTTGTCTCTATACCTAACTGGCCAACTCAGTTTTTACTTTTCTTTTCTTTTTTCCTTTTTTTTTTAATATTTTTTTGTTAAATTATAAGTTTATTTCTCGAGTTTTCACGTCTATACTATCGCGTCATCATTTTGTCTTTATCTGTTTATATTATGAACTTAAAAGTAGTAATTTTTGTCATAATAAATTTTCGTTGATATTTTCATCAACGTCATCATAAGATATGAATTTTAACATTTACAATATACGCTACAAATTAGATAGAAACGTAAGAAAAAAACGACAAAAAAATGTCACCAATGTAAATATAATATCAGCCATAAGTGTTCTATTCATAAATATATTGATATTTTTTCGAAAATTTTGTAAACTTAGTATGCAATACAGAGGAGGTATCAAATAGTAACCAAATGGGCTATCAGCTTATGGCATTCTGTGATGACTGATGCAAAATAAACATACAAGAACTCGTTTTATTGATCTAAAACACGAGCTCGAACATGCTGAACGACGAGGTGAAATCACGAACCAAGAAGCTTCTTCCATCTTGCATACCCAAAAATTAGCAGGAAAATCAACAAACACCCTGCTGAAGCACCTCCAACAAAGTACTCGAATATCCCGTTCGTCTCGTACAATATACAAGGGATGTTCATACCAAACAACCCGGCGATTAAGGTTTCGACAGCTATGGCAAATGAAGCAATGGTCAGTGTCAACTGAAACTGAATGAGTTCGTTTCTTTGACTGTCAAGTTGAATGTTGACGTAATCCTCGGTGTCGTCGATATATTCCCTAACCTGCATGCGTCGAGACAAGGTTAATACAAGTCTCAAACTCGACCCTAAACTAAAACAACTTTTGAAACAAGTGCTTTTGGCAGTAAAGAACGCGTATTAACAAAGCGCTTTAAATACTTTTCGACTTTTTTTAAAGGCATCTTTGTATTATTCTCAAGACTTTTAGCAGAGCCAAAAGCATTACCAAAGTAAATAGCCCAGAAACATAGCCTAAAGGCTGGAACAAGTTACTTTCTTGACATTATGGTTATCTTCAGCCACAAGGCTCACAACTACAGCCATTGTAATTTGCAGTAAGATTCATGTTCACATGGGGCTCACAACTACAAAGATGACTAATGGGTAGTAATTTACGACCCCTGCACCCGAACGAAATAAAATCAGAGAGAACGATGACATTGTTCGTGTTGTTGCCAGATTAGGGAATTTAATCATGATATGATGAAGAAACTTAGATCTCACCGATAATATCCTGTTACGAGTCCCATCCAACTGCATAAAGTATGCCTCGAGCAACATTTCCAGATCCTCTACGTCATTGTCATCCGAAAGATTGCTGGTTACTGCACTTCCGCTCCTGGTGGAACTAAGTCGACGCAGATGAGGAACGGTGGCAGTGGTGCTGTTGGAAGCGACTACTCCCAGCGAAGCATCGGACTGCTGATTCTGCATCCATTTTCTTGTCAAATATAGTTGTCCCATATCTTCATTATCATCTAATAGATGTTCTATCTCGTCCCGCACCTGCAATCATAAAATCTAAGAGTTCTATCAAAAATTGTACAAGTACAAAAAGACTTAGAGCTGTTCATTTTCTAAATCTAAGAAAGTTTTTGATCGGACTGGACAAATAGGTGTTTTAGCCTTTGTCACGGTTGTAAAACGTGTCTACTAGGGAGAAGTTTCCACACCTTTATAACGAATGCTTCGTTCCCCTCTCCAACCAATGTGGGATCTCACAATCCACTCCCCCCTTGGGGGCCCAGCGTCCTTGCTAGCACACCGCTCGGTGTCTAGCCCTGATACCATTTGTAATAGCCCAAGTCCACCGCTAGCAGATATTGTCTGCTTTGGTCCATTACGTATCTCCATCAACTTTACGGTTTTAAAACACGTCTACTAGGGAGAGGTTTTCACACCCTTATAAGGAATGTTTCATTTCCATTTTCAACCGATGTGGGATCTCACATCAAGACACTGCATGTCCTAGGTATTCCAACTTCAACAACCTAAAACAATTTTTAACCATTTACGAGATTTAAGAAACATAGCATTAATACGAAGAAAACACCTCGAATTGAATATAATTAATTAAAAAGGAGCAAAACATTATTAAGGGAAACAAAAACAATTAGAATTGTAAAGAGATTATAGAAAGAATAGGAATTGAGCACACCTTCTGAACGCGTGCAAGAATACGAGTAAGATTACTTTTCAAGCTCCTCACACGTTCTAGATTCTTGGTGCTGACATTCATAGCCAGTTCGTCCAGGACAGGATAAGCATCTCTCTCAAGGTCTTTCACGGTGGAATCTAAGTATATGCAAACAACCTCCAACGCAATTTCAAGAACTTGAAACTCGAACGGCAGCTCATACTGCTCATCAACAGCTTCGGAAACTGGCAACTGCTTTCCTCCTCTCGAAACATTAACATCATTTTCAACTTGAGATGAACTCATCTTAGCAAGTAGCTTCCTTAGCTTATCCACAAATGGAATAACCTCTTGGCAAAGAGGGTCAAGTAGTAGAACTTCTTCAGCAGTAACTATAGCTTTTATGAATTCTAAACTAACGACCATGGCCTTTTCCCTGGCTACAAGAATACCAAAGAGATTCAGAACAGAATTCTAGACTTCACCTAGGGACGAACATTCATGAATTTTCGAAGACAACCCTGAGTTCATGGTTCCTCAAATTTAAACTCTGAAAAAAAAGTGGAAAACAAGAGCAAGCAAATCAAGAAAATAGGTGCACGCATGATCAAGAGATGGCTTAAAAATTACTCGTTGTTTATGGTTTCTTACAATGAACAAAGAACATGAACAGACTATTTGAGATGGAATGCCAAAACGTTTGCACATGACATTACTTCTTCAAACTCTAGCTTTTCTTCCCATGTTTCTCTATCATTTGAAGAAGAAAAAGCCAACTAAAATTGTTTTACTAAGCCTACCGCTAGCAGATATTGTCCGATTTAGCGTGTTACATATCGCCATTAGTCTCACAGTTTTTAAAACGCGTTTGCAAGAGAGAGGTTTCTACACCCTTATAAGGAATGCTTTGTTCCCCTTTCCAACCAATGTGAGATCTCACAATCCACCTTCCGTTGGGGGACCGCGTCCTCGCTAGCACACCGCCCGGTGATTGACTCTAATGCAATTGGTAACAGCTCAAGCCCACCGCTAGCATATATTGTTTGTTCGCTTTGACTTGTTACATATCGTCGTCAGCCTCACGGTTTTTAAAACGTGTATGCTAGGGAGAGGTTTCACACCCTTAAGGAATGTTTCATTCCCTTCTCCAACCAATGTGGGATCTCACACATTCTTTTTTTAGAAGAAAAAAACCAGTTGTTTAGCTTCCAGCGACTCTCCCACGTTAGAAGTAGTCGAAATGGGCAACAAGATACAAAGATAGGCCACAAACAGCACTTCTACAGAGTAAACCCATAGTTCAAAACTGATTGCAGAGTAAAATATAAACTTACCGAGTATGTTGGAGGATTGTGAGAAAATAGGACCAAGAATCCTCAAATCCCTGGCCGGAATTGCAGCACGCCGGATTATGGCGCTCTTGTCCCACTCTATAAGCTCCGTCTGCCCCCACCTGTCAAGACGCATCCACAGCCTAGCTCCTCCAGCCTTCTTCTTCACCTTTCCCATGGCCCCACCACCACCACCACCGACCAAGCCGCTGCCATTATTGTTAATGGGAGGAGAGCAGATGCCAGTCTGCGGAGGTGGCTGAGGCAATGGGGACAGTGATGACTGAGCCGCCTTCTTACGGCGGCGACGACTACTGCTCCGGCAAAAAGAACATGGTATTTTGCCCATTTTCTTTCGCTCACCACTCCCCTCCTTCTCTCGTGCTAAACACCCTTAAAATTCCAAGTTCTTCTGATCCCTCTCTTTCGAACTTTGAGGGAACGATCGCCAAATTTCTCAACTCTGTGACCTTAAACTCTTACTGCCGCCCCCCCCCCCCCCCCCCCCCCCCCC
>NW_019272024.1:1873990-1900821 GCF_002738345.1 Cucurbita maxima | reverse complement strand
CCCCCCCCCCCCCCCCCCCCCCCCCAAACAAAATGGAAATCTGACGCAGACGAACATACGATATCTGAAACCGACGAACGATTTCAGAGACGATTGCAAACCATACGACAACAACAAAAAAGGGCAGAATTTCAAGAAAATATACGAATGAATGAAAGAACTAGAATCCATAAATTTCCACACACACACAACAAAAAAAATCATAGCAGATTTCATAAAACACAATATGAACATAGTAATTGTTCCCTCCAATATGAAAAATAAAAAGAAATTAGGCAAACCTCAACAGGAGAATGAAAAACGCAGAGAGCGAGAGAGAGCGAGATTGAAGAATAAGAACTTTGAAGCGTAAATCGGAATGGGAATGAAATTGAAACGAAAACTTACGACAATTTCAGCCCAGTTTCCCAGATGGTAAGCGTCGATCATGCCTGTACATTTCAAGCTCTTTGGACTTGTTTCACACCTTTTCGTCCCTCTTTTAGAGAAATCATTTTCAACTGTAGGGCGTTTTGATATTGACAACTAACATTCTCACCACAGACCTTAAATAGAATTCTGTCTGATTCACACCATAGACAAGGTTTTTCTTCGTCGACCTAACACAATTCATGTGAAATCTAAATTTGTTCGGCCACACACCGAACACACACGGTTCGATTTGCTTTCAATGACGTATCTTGCTTGCGTTTTTCAAAATATTTTCTTTTGAAATGTGACTTGAAGTTCGTTTGAATTTCAATTTTTACACAACTAACTTGTTCGTGAGTTAGAATAAGTGTTGCACGGTTACTGTCTTGTATTTCCAGTGGTCAACATGCTCCTCATGTCCAGGTTGATCCCGACCTACGAGTCTTAGTTAGATTCACCACATAGTAAAAAATGCCTATAATTTCAACTCGACGATGAGACTATAACAACGAATGTGAAGTTGGTGATTTGAACGCTCGTAGCACTAACAACGAGCAAAAACAAAGTTATTAGATACCTCAGGTGAGTTTTTTTTGTACACGGCTCGTCCGTGATAACTTCTTTGAATTTACGTGCTAATCTACGTTCTACACGACCACCAAGGACACTTGTAGGATAGCGTCTAACAAAAACTTATAAAAATAAAAGGGTTAAAAAACAATAAAATTACATACAAAAAAGGACTATTTTTAAGGGGAAAACAGCTAAGAGGACTATTTTTCTGAATATATTTATAAGAGTTAGTTTTCCAAAGATAAAAAGAGAGAGGGACTTGAGGTCGTCCGCCAGATTTTGAGCCATATAAATACCTGAAATCACCAGGGCTGCAGTTTTAAGGCTGGAAAAAATCGGAGCTTAGCGGACGGGCAGAGGCTTACAAGAAGTGTGTATTTCGGCTGCCGGAGCGAGCTCCAAAAGCTCTTCATCTTCCGGTGATTATCTATTTCTTGTTTCTATCTCGGTTTGCTATCAGTTTTCCTACAAATGTTATCTCTCTTTCTCGTGTTTTCCCTCTCTTTTTGTTTGTTTGTTTGTTTGTTGCGATGACTTCGTCGTCTTCGTCGCTGTCGATTTCGATTTTATAGTTCTTTAAAACAGTGCGTTTGATTGAAAGAACTGTGAGGAAAGATCGTATTGTAATGCGAAAGTGAAAAACGTAGATTTGCATGTTTATTTATTATATATACATATATTTTAGAGTAAATCCAGTTTTGTTTCATGTTTTTGGTGCTCTTTTATATGTACCTTAAGATTCGATTTTTAATTAATGAACTGTGGCTGTCGTCATTATTGCACGTTATGAGATGATGGCGAGCGGGTTAGGGTTTTCGATTATACTTGATTTAGTTGCAAACACGTGAATGATACAGTCTCTTAGTGAATTGAACGGGTGAAGCTGTCGAGTGGTTATCTTGAGACGCTTTTGATCTGCATCCTGCCGTCATCTTAAAACTTCATTCGGGTCGAGTTTATATTATGTTCCATAAATTCAACCCTAGCACTGTTTGTGTCTTCCTTCTTGTAAGGATTGCGATTTTCGTTGAATTTGTTTTTGATATTTTTTTATTTGTGCAGTTTGGAGATACAATATTTATTGTATAGAGGGAAGTTTCCAGATAATATCATCCTGGTTCAGTGGATTCTTTTGATGCCATGACTGTCCAGGCCAATTTGCGTCTTCTAACCTATTCACAAGAGATTATAGATGGACAACCGATTTATGTTTCCTCAAATTCTCTTCCAGTAAAGGCATTAAATTATGAACCGGCTGGCCATGCTTTCCATGATGTTGTCCTCAAACTCCTTGGTTATGAGGACAATGAAGTGAGTGATGACAATGAGCAGACGGCTGAGGATGCAGAACGGAAATATGCTCCATCATTTGATTCATATAGCAGCAAAGGTAAAAAGAAATCAGGTGGAAGCACACAGCAAGATCATTATGCGTTGCTGGGTTTGAGTCATTTAAGATATTTAGCCACTGAGGAACAGATACGAAAAAGTTATCGAGAAACTGCTTTGAAGTATCATCCTGACAAACAAGCTGCCCTTCTTCTGGCCGAGGAAACTGAAGCTGCAAAACAAGCAAAGAAGGATGAAATAGAAAGTCATTTTAAATCTATTCAAGAAGCTTATGAAGTGTTAATTGATCCTGTCAAAAGAAGAATTTACGACTCAACAGACGAGTTCGATGATGAGATTCCAACTGATTGTGCTGTACAAGATTTCTTTACAGTGTTTGGTCCTGCCTTTATGAGGAATGGGCGTTGGTCTGTTAACCAATCTGTTCCATCATTAGGCGATGATAAAACTCCATTGAAAGAAGTTGATGATTTCTACAATTTTTGGTATACCTTCAAAAGCTGGAGGGAGTTCCCACACGCTGATGAATTTGACCTTGAGCAAGCAGAGTCTCGGGACCACAAGAGGTGGATGGAGAGACAGAATGCTAAACTTACAGAAAAGGCTAGAAAGGAAGAAAATGCTAGGATTCGTACACTCGTCGATAATGCATACAAACGAGACCCTAGAATACAAAGAAGAAAGGAAGAAGAAAAAGCTGAAAAGCAGAGGAAGAAGGAAGCAAAATTTTTGGCAAAGAAGTTACAGGAAGAGGAAGCTATTAGGCTTGCTGAAGAGGAGAAACGAAGAAAGGAGGAGGAGGAGAAACGAGCTGCGCAAGTGGCTCAACAGCAGAAAAAGGTAAAAGAGAAAGAGAAGAAACTCCTACGCAAAGAACGGTCCCGCCTTAGAACGCTTTCTGGGCCTGTCATATCTCAATCTTTGCTTGATCTTTCTGAGGAAAATGTCGAATATCTCTGTTCATCTCTTGACATTGAGCAGTTGAGAAATATTTGTGATAAAATGGAAGGAAAAACAGGAATGGAGCTTGCAAAGGTTCTCTGGGATGCACAGGAAAGCAGTCATTCAGATAGAAAGCATCAGGAATGCAATAAGACAGCACAGCAGAATGGTTCTACAAGTGCTAATGTCACTATCCCACTAAGCAACCTTCAGAAGAAGGAGAGGCCTTGGAGTAAAGATGAAATCGAGCTCTTAAGGAAAGGAATGCTGAAATATCCTAAAGGAACTTCTCGTAGGTGGGAGGTTATCTCAGATTACATTGATACACAAAGGTCAGTGGAAGAAATTTTAAAGGCAACCAAAACGATCCTCTTACAGAAGCCCGACTCTGCCAAAGCTTTTGACTCATTTCTTGAGAAAAGGAAACCAGCACAGGCCATTGCATCGCCACTCTCAACTAGAGAAGAGTTAGAAGGTGTTTCCTCTAAAAAACCAGAAGACAATGTGGCAATTAATGGTAATCTGGATGTACCCTCAGTAGGACAAAATGTAAACAACCAAACCCCCAGCGATTCATCTGCAAATGGAAATCCCTCTACTTCGGAGCAAGACTATTGGTCAGCTGTACAAGAAAGAGCACTAGTCCAAGCTCTAAAAACATTCCCAAAGGAGACCAGCCAGCGATGGGAGCGGGTTGCAGCTGCCATTCCTGGGAAGACGGTGAACCAGTGCAAGAAAAAATTCACATCAATGAAGGAGAGCTTTAGAAACAAAAAGAATGCTGCTTAATCACTGTGGCAGGCTTTTCTGGTCTGTTCTTCAAGCAGATTCCAATTTATTCATATCAAAAGGGGTTATATCTGGAGATATCCAACCGATTCTTCTCAAAGGTCAGACTATTTTATACCTCTGCATAGGTTCTTATTTTATGAAATTTTATGATGGCCTACATTTTCTAGTTAGTAACTTGAAATTCCCTGAAGAGATAGGTAGTAGAGTATCGCGTATGCGGAAGAGTTTTGTATTTCCCATTCTTATGTTGTTTGAAACGATTCGTGTAGATTCATGTTGAATTATTTATAGCATTTGGGCTTCATTTAGAATGATCCTGAGTGTGTTCAGTTTTGGACGATCTGTAGTTCTTAGGGGGACACACTGGATGCTTTTTGTCAAATTAGTAAATGAAATTGCTGGTGATGTGATGAATTAATATTATTATCTCTTGCTAATTCGTGTAGACATCAATTACCATCTATAATTTTCGATGGTTTGATTCTTCACCCGTCAAGGGGCTACTTAGGCTGTTAAGTTTGTGCTCCCACTGACTCAATAATCTTAAGAGATGCTTTTAATAGTGTGTAATCTGAAGTGACAATAGAAACACTACACTACTATTATTATTGGTGTAATATGAAGTGATGCTTAACTAGTGCAAAATGAAGTGTATGTCACTTTTGTCAGTTTCACATTTATAAGACTGAAAGAGATTTTGAGATGCATCGGTCATAGTCACTGCAGGTAATATTTCTCCATATCGATCGAAAAATAAATGAGTTGGTTGATACTTTGATTTTGATGGAGACTTCGGTTAGGAGATTGAGTCTGGTTTTTTCTTTTTTTTTTTATTATAGATGGTATAATTTTAGTTCTATAAATAGGATTTCATGCATTTTGAAAATAAATATAATATAGCAAAAAAAATATGTTCGATACCCTTTGTTTTATCACAAACTAAAATCAATATAATTATGAAAAAACAACCAAATGGTTAAAATACACTTCAGCTAAAGCATACGCCTGGAGAGAACCGAAGAGTGCAAATAGTTCAAAATAGAAGCTCATTAGAACCAACGCCCGAATATACTCATCAGGTTTAACAACAACAAAAAAAGGGATACAAAATCTCCTTAGGAAACGTTGATAAATAGGATCTCAGTTCATAAACAGACAATAAGCTATTAAATTGAAAGTTACTGGCAAAGTTCGATCCTCACACAGCAATTAACACTCTGAATGTTTCTGCTTAAGCATGAACCCCTTTGTTCAGACTGACCATCCGAGCTGAAGTATCCATCTGGGATCCTCGGACCGACCCAGACTGATAAGCAGTCCTCCCCGATCCATACGCAGCAGCATCTTGATAACGGGTGCTTTGGTATCCAGCGTTTCCTCCTCGGGACTGACCCGTCCGGTCTCTAGAATATCCGCCGCCCCCACCTTGGCCTCGACCTCCATATCCTGCACGCGAACTAATACCACCTTGCCTTCCTTGATTATAAGACATGTTATCTGGCCACCTGTTATTCCCACCTGCTGCTCCTCCAGCAGCATATTCTTGGTTGTCTCTTCGCCTCATGGGCAAATCTAATCCTCCACCTATTCTTGCCTCAACTGCCCTCTCATTGGTTTCAGCAAGGATTGACAACTTATCTGCCAATTGGAATGCCAGGCCCTGTAATCGGGTGTGTGTAACGTCGTGGAAGATGACGCACCCACTTGGCTGATCCCAACTTGCATGGAGCTCCTCATTGATCATCATCTTGCTCACAATACTGTGTGTTTGACCCTCTGCAAGGTCGAACATTCGGGTGAGTTGTTCTGAACTCAGAGAATCATAAGACGAAGAGTACGTGAGAAGGTAAGTCCTCAGAGCCTCCTCCTTGATCTTTCCCTTAACCATTTCAAGAACTTCTTCGCGATTCCTAAGTAGTTTCCATACATCTAGAGATGCAATGACATCAAAAGCCTTCTGGAAGTCGCCCTTACGAAGGGCACGGGTTGCAGCCATTACATGATCTCTGACATTCTCAGGAGGACCAGTAAAAGTTTGTCGCTCACTCACCTCAAGTAAGCGTCTAAAGTTCTTACTAATAACCTTGCGCTTTGCATCGTGAACATTGCCTGCCATGTTGGGTACTTCCAGCAGCATAGCACATATTAAATGCACAGCCTCCAGGAGCTCAAGATTTATGTGCATGTGGTATGGCATCTGCCTTCTTCTTTCAAGTCTTTCCTGATATTGGTTCGAGAAAATAAATAAGTGAACAAATTAGGAAAACAGAAGTGCTCAATTATAACAGTTGGAAGCAAACACTTGCAATTTGTCCTACAAATGATCCTCTAAAACATATCGAACTCTCCATTCATTTTCGCTCACTAACAAGAGAACATTTTATCTAGCCAAATGCACACCAGCTCGCTTATTTCACATTTAAAGTTAGCATACAAGTCGTCAAATCCAATATTAAGGCTAGAATCGTTAAGGATAAACCTGGCTAACCTCCCAAGTGTGGGGGGGGAATTGCATTTTACCCAACTGAAAATTCTTACACATTTAATCTAAAACATAAGAAGCAGAGAGGCCACAACTAATCCATAAGCCACCTAGGTATCACAGATTTTTATGCCACAAAACAAACAGAATTGGGTACACAACAAATACATGAAATCCATAAATGTGATGTCTATAAAGCAGGACAAATGTATTATTACAAGCTTCTACAAAGTGGAATGCATTAGTAGATACCATCCTGTAATAAATTTCATTTCTTAATAAAGAATATGAACAAACATATTCTACTTGAAGCACAAGCATTTGAACATCATATACACCACAGATGCATCAATGCGTTAGTTTAAGATAGAATCAAGGAAATGGTTTGGACGCAGGTACCTGTTCTGGAGTCTTTTCATGATATCGGCTTTGCGAGACACCTTGTGCAAGCAATTCCTTCACCCTTCCACCAGAATATAATTCTGAAAGGCAGCCATGTCCTTCATTAATCAGGCCTACCCGAAATCCACATAAACCAAGTTGAGCCATTGCCCTGTTGAAAAGGATCTGTGTTGAAATGTCCAAGTGTTGGATACTATCCTGTAAGTGACTCATCAGTAATAAGTCACGAGAAATATAAAATTCATCCAAGAGAGCATGCTGATAAATATCGCAGAGCATAGCTCGTGCTTTAGTGCGCTCATCTCCGTATTGGTATATGAGGGTCACCAGAATGTCCATAAAAGCCCTACTACTCTCGGGAAAGGTGGGTTTACGAGGTACAACCTCTGGAGTGACAATAAATGCAGCAGGGCCCCTACTCTCTTCTACCACTTTAGCCTCCTCACTTGCATCTCCACTATCTCCATCTTCAGACAGTTCTGCAAGCTTTCTCATGGCATCATAAACCTCTTGTGGTTTGTAATAGATCTGCTCAACACGCCTCAGGGCAACTTTGGAAGCTGCTTTGTAATCCCCAACTCGTTCCAAATATTCTTGGACATTCTGAGCAAGAACCATGAACATTGGCTCATCTCTGAGTCTTTCAACATACTCACGTGTATGTGGATCAATACACTGCAAACTCTTAAAAAACTCAGTTTCAATCTTCTCAACAAAAGCAACCAGGTTACCCCAAACACGAATAGTTCCCTTGTAGTCTGCTGGCTTCTGGCTTTCATTCTCATCAGGTTCGACCATATCATCCACAACAATGTTAGAATTCTGCACAAGAATATCAACTATAGAAAGCATGTTTTGCACACACTTCTTCCACACACTGATAGGCATGTGCCCACTGAGACCTGGATTAACATCAAATTGAGCAGATATAACACTGAACAAAATCTCAAGCTTTTGTGCAGGGGTCTTAGCAACTTTTGTTAAGAATGTAAGCTGCTCAACCTGCTCAAATCTTCCAGTTCCCTTCCTACCCCGAGCAGCCACAACTTCCTTAAATTTCTTGTTCACGGTGTCCCATGTGATCTCACTAGGATCCTTCATAAATTGCTTATCCATGAGCTTATCTTTTTTGCTCAACTTCTTCTGCCAGGGACCCGTTGGATCATCATCTGGGCCTTCTTCCTCATCCTCTTCATCTTCTGTACCTGACATGATTTTAGAAGGATCCTCAATTTCAGAATCAGAATCTTCCTCCTCCTCTGTCTCCAACTCATCGTCCTTTTCTTCTTCTTCAACCTCAGGATTTTCCCTATACTTGGTAATTACCTCTTCATATTGCTTATTGTTCTTCTTTAGCTTCTGTTTCATTGAGTTCAAGGCCTTAGCATTGCTAGTACTCATTTTTTTCTTAGCTTCCTTATTGGCCATGGCTTGATTTAGAAAGTCCTCTAGCATCACAAGTGCTTTAATATAAAGAGTCGGCACTTTCTCAGACTCAGTAACACGCATGACTTTCTCAAGCTGCTTATTGATCTTATCAAAATTCTCCTGTAGGCTTACCCAGTCATTGATCTTCATTGCATTTTTCATTTGATCGACAGTGGCAGACATCTCCTCAAAACGCTTATCTTTAGCCGACCTGACAGTACGCTTCTTGTCCTCAGAATCCTCACTGTCACTGGCATTCCCTTGCAAATATCTGCTTCTGTTCTGTTGAGACCCAAGATCAACCTGAATATCGTCATTCTCTTCATCATAGTCACTCTCCTCCGCTTCAGAGTCAGAACCACTGCCACCACCCTGTTTAAAAATCATAAACAGAATTATAATGAATTACAAAACCACATTATAAGTCGGATTAAATGATAAAATTGTCTCCCTAATTCCACTAAAATCTGAACCCATGTACTAATAACACGAACGCTAGATTGAAAGCAATACCTGTGTCCAGAAACGAGAAGCCATTCTCTCTCTCGAAGTTGATCACAGAACACGGATCTAAAAAACTGAATTGTAAAAAAGGAAAAACGTTAACGCATACGCAATTCAAAACACAAATTCCTAGAATGAAAAGAAAAAGTCACCAACGCACAAATCAATAAAACACGCATAAAAAACGAAAGGAGTAAAATCGTACGAATTATAACGGGAAAACTGCAGAATAAACGATGGAGAAATCGAAGAAACAGGCATAAACATACCTCTGGAGCTCTTTCGCACGCTACGAATTAGAGTAAACCAAAGAGGCGGATTGGCGGTAGAGACGAGCGGCGGCAAGATACAAGAGAGCCCGAAAGTGGGGAATAGGTTCTGCAAACTCGCAGAGGAAGAGGGTAATATACCGATTAGGGTTTTCTTCTTTTTATTATTTTTTTTTGTTTTTTTCTTTTTACCTTTATGAACAGGGAGTTTCATGTTATTTTCAATTATGCCACTTTCATTTGGGCCGGCCCACTGTTACAATTACAATTCTTTTTCCTATTTTCAAATGACCAGTTATCCCATAAAAACTTTTTTTTTTTTAATTTACGACTCACTACAATCATATGATATTATCCACGTTGAGCATAAGTTCTCATGGCATTGCTTTGGGCTTCCCCGACATACCTCATACAATAAAGAGAGTATTCTTTGATTATATATTCATGATCGTTCCTTAAATTAGCCGATGTGAGACTTTTATCATCCAACACCTGCCTTCGAACAAAGTACGTCTCCCTTTAATCGAGGCTCGACTCCTTTTCTTTTGGAGTCCTGTTTTCATAACCGTTCAAGCCCACCACTAGTAAATATTGTTCTCTTTTGAAATTTTTCTTTCGTGTTTTCTCTCAACGATTTTAAATACATCTGGTAGGGAAAGGTTTCCACACCGTTATAAATAAATTTGCATTCTCCTTCCCAGCCGATGTGAGATCTCGTAATCGATGTGGCAACTCGAACAAGAGAGAATAAGGGTTGATATTAGAGTTTCGGGTGATAAGAGATTCGAGATGGAGATAACCATCATTCTCGAACATAAATTATGTTCTAGTATCACATGCAGAAGTCACACACATAAAGACATACACGAAAGTCCCAAAACTAAAAACGTGTATAATGTACGTTAACCTAACTATAACAATAACCCATTTGATTATCCGTCAAATTGTTAGAAGTTCAAATAACAATCGATACATCATTGAAACCATTCGAGAGTATAAGTCTATACTTGGCTTAAGCTAAATTCAATATCGTAGGTTTATTTCCATGTCTTAGCTCTTGAAAAGAGGTAAAAATGAACCCAAATGAGTGAACAAGATGTACGTCCCCATCGACACACGTGCCCGCTTCGGTCATAATAGTTCAAACCCATCGCTAGTAAATATTCTTTGTTTTGGGTTTTACCTTCCAAACTTTCCCTCACGGTTTTAAAATGTGTCTACTAGTGAGAGGATTTTACTCCCTTATAAAGAATGCTCCCGTAATTCACCCCCCTTTGAGACTCAGCGTCTTCGATGTCACTCGATCCCCTCTCTAATCGACGTGGGATCTCACACTGACTGTCACCTTTCACAACCCCAATCGACCTGCATTAGGCACCGGGCTCAACATGGTGCTGCCAATTTCTTTTTGTGCGGTGGTGATGGGATCAAATGGGATTAAGAGGTTGAAAAGAGAGAATGTGGCTGTGGCTGTGGCTTAACGCCATATCTTTGGCCCATCAATGGTAATGGTATGAATTATTTTGGTAATTTTAATTTCAATGACCTTATGTTAGAATTATTTTCGTAAATTTAAATTTCAATGACTAAACATATCATTATTTTAGAATTATTATCCTAATTAGTTAAAGAAAAGTTTGTAAGAGCAAGGTGAAAGCTTCTATTTTTGGATGAGTCTTCTTAAGTTTGAATTCACGACATATGAACCGAATCAATAGAAAGGATATACTACCCGTAAAGCTATAGGTGTAATAGTTAAGTTTTATTTAGTTGAAGATTAATTGATGATTAAAATACCAATAGAACAAATAAAACTAACTAACTAACAAGCTCTTCCTCCTTGTGGGTCTCAATGACAATATTAGATTGAGGGTATGCAACACAAGTTAGAACCCAACCATCTTCAATCTGGTCGTCGTCAAGGTAGCTGCCGTCCGACTGTTCCACCTTCCCTCCCACTACTTTCCCTGCGCACGAAGAGCAAGACCCTGCCCGGCATGAATATGGAAGGTCGATTCCTATTTCCTCGGCCTGATCGAGGATGTATACGTCGTCCGGGCACATGAACTCCTTCTCTCCTTCTGGGGTGAGTAGCTTCACACTGTACACTGCCTTGGCAACCAATCGGCCACCAAGGGTGCTGTCCTTCAGCCCAAAAAGACCCTGGCCGAAGTTCGACACCGATCGTAGGCTAGTTGCTGGCTGCTTCTGGAGGAGGATGGTGTTGATTGTGGCGCCGGAAAGTACTGGTGCACTGGCCATTCTGCTGCTGCTGCTGCCACAAGGTTCAAAGGTGAAGGGAGGTTGAGGAGATGAGGAATGGGCAGTGGGGTGGAGTTGGGTTATTAAAGAGATGGCCAGTATGCAGATAAGGGGCTTTAACCAAAAGAAACACGCTTAACATGAAAGGCTACGGTTAATAATGCTATCCTTTTATCATCAGCCATGTGCATGGAATGAGAGGTTGTGGCTGCCACACGTTCCTTGGAATGAGAGGCCATGGCTGCCACACGATCCTCCCTCACTCTATTTCCTACCAACCCACAGAATGGACGACCTCAATCCAACCAATCATCCCTAACAGCGGGAGAAATAACACAATGTGCGGCTAAATGGAAGGATCTTATCAACATTCATGAATGATAAATGCGAAATCGGAAAAATGGAGTACTATCATATAGCTTTGTACCGGCTAAGTTTACGAATTGGTGATAAGCAAACTCGAATCATTGACATCTACCACAGGATAAACCACCGCCTCTCAAGTCTCCTAATTGAATCTACCCTAAAGACCAACGATAGACAATAACTCCCTACCAAACACAATTTACAACTTTCATCGTACTGTACTCTCCAAAAAGCAACATCGTGTTGGAATCTCATTCTAGAACAGCTTTCCCCCTTCAAAATCATCCTGAACTCATTCTTACTCCCCATCAGTAATTCCTGAATACCAATCCTTCAACTGTAATATCAAACAGGCATGCAGCAGTTGTATGATAAAACCATAAGATAGAGATAGACAATGGTCATTGCTTTCTGATGTGTGAAGACAAAAATATTATAAAAATGACATGGGTCTAACAATTTTGTCAATTTTTCTACATAATGAAAAACAATCTCTCAAATTCTAAATCAAGATATTCAATTACAGCCTGGGGAAAACGCATCGTTACCAAAAAGAACATATCTCGGGGCTAAGAGCATGTCCCCATCTCAAAATCTTTAATTTCTACAGGTATTACTGCGTGGCTAGGCGTCCATCCAATATGTGTCAACAGCTTCAAGAAATGGCTTCCATTATCAAAATGCTTTAAGGTAGCGTAGGTCTTTCGCTTCCAAAAATACCCCTAATCACATTTGATATTTCTGTAGATCCTCCGTACGAACAAATTGGAACCCAGGTAACCAACAGCTCCTGCACAGGTCGAATTGTATTAACAGGAATAGGAGAAGAAACAGAAGCAGAATGATACAGACATGAAAAAGAATAGCAAGAAATTAGGCTCTTGGAGGAGCATTGGCACACTTGCTCACAGACAGAATTCAGAAAGATACAGCTTTCTTCATGTTCAAGTGTTGAAGATGCCACTTTACAGGTAAGCACAAGAAAACACTATGTACAAACGTGAAGATGTCAGTAAAATTGTAAAACTCACCGCAGAGAATTCCCAACCCAAGGCAGAACATCAAGGTGTATCCAAAATAGAAGCTGGTTTGGAAAAAGCCGGACATCTTGGTCTTCACATAATAGTAGTATATCGAGTAGAAGTACACATATACAGCAGTTGAAGCAGCAGAGAAAAAAGACGTCCACTGCCAGTGATAGTTCTCGGCATTCAGCAAGAAATATGCTCCCACAATGGTCACGCAGACAGTAACAATGATGAGAATAAGAAAAACCAGCAGCATGAATCCATATACATAGTACACCTGTGGAAGAGGGGACAAGTTATACGCTTAGCTAGCAAGTTCCTGTGCCATATTTCAGTACTGCCAACACATCTTAGCACTTCTTTAGCAACCAAAATTTCATCTCCAAACAAAAAGCCATTAATTTCATGGATTTTTTTTTTTTTTTTTTTTCATATACTGCCAATTTAAGGATGTGCAGGAGCAATAAGTTGAGAACAAGAACTGGTGAAGGTAGTGAAATCTTTCATATGCATAAATACAGATTGAAGTAGTTTAATGTTTCCTGTTTGAGTTAATAATTCCATTGTTCTTGAAATTCCCTGTACTGATTTTAAAACTTGAAACAGGTATGTAATAGTCTGCCATCTCAGGCTCATCCCACAAAGTGCTTTAACCAGTAACCAAATAAAGTTGTAAGGTTACCTTGTAGTTCCAGAAGGATGTGAAGACGAAATACATCTCTATGAAAATACTACCAAAAGGCAGCAATCCTCCCATCATGGAGACTACTGATGGTGTGAGGTACCATTTCTTCTCAGGGATAGGACGAGGAATAGTCTTCACACGACATGGATTGTTAGGGGCGCCACTCCAGTTTCGTCCAATAACCGTACCAAGAAGAGCCAAAGGAAAAGAAATGAAAGCCCAAATAACAAAGACCACAACCATCGTACCAAAAGGAATGGCGGCTAGAGACCCATAGAATATAGCGATAGTGTTCAAGATGAACCCAATTCCAAAGCACAAAAATGGAAATAGAGATGCTGTGAAGATCATTGATTTTATCCAGTTTTTACCTGTCATGATAACAACAGCGTTATAAAGGACCAAAGAATTAAGCATCCAAGTGCCAAAGCCGCCATAAGAGATCTTTAAAAAGTACTAATATTACAGCCTCAAAGAAATATGTCAGGTAGTTTTACCAATCAATATTGCACGCTAAAGCCTAAAGTGAACAAATAAAAAAGTGGAGTCACTAAACTAATAAAAAATACTCACCCCCATTGCGTGAGTACATCCCAGCACTAACATAACCAGAAATGGATGACGTAAGAGCATAGCACACTATGAAAGTTGTGACAATTGCTCCTCTCCTGTATATAGAAAAAGCAACAGAAGTGTCACATGCAATTTTTCTCTTTAGTAGTTAAACGATGATCTCATAAGCAGCCTGTTCATGTGGCATGAATCAACTGCCACGAGATGAAAGTCTTTCTTAGAAACAAAAATTTAATTACATCACAAAAAACTTACTTGAATTTGTTTGCTTATATGGCACCTTAATTTAAAATGACATAGGCAACACTTCCATACAAATGTTAGATTTCCCAACTTACCCAACATACAACATTCCAACAATTGCCAATATGATGACAAGGAGAACAAGCAATGCAAGCTGAGCACCTGTGCCAACAACAGCTGAGAGAAGTACTAAATTACGAGGAGGCCGAAAGACATCCCCATGCACAAGTTTCCATCCAGACTCTTCACTAACATCTCGCTCCTGAAAAAGAAGATAAAAGGAGAAAAAGAAAACATAATGTGACAAAGTAGAGAAAAATGATGGTTGAAGTCTATACAAGATAAAATTAAAACTTGAAATATCATAACATATGTTAGGGAAGAAAGTATAACCAGGGTTTCCAGATCATCATCTTCACGAGCATATTTAGCGTAGTCATTTCTAAGAGTCCGCATCAATATCATAGAGACCAAGCCAGTGAGGAAAATAACCATCATGAATGAATTGAAAATGGAGAACCAATGAATCTGCAAAGTTGTCAAATGCCAGATAAGTACCTTGATATGGGATGTGAACACAGATATGGAACTAAGATACCACAAGAAGTTAAAGAATTCAACTAAGTTAAATAGAAGGAAGCATCTCAAGTTATAAAGCAAAGATATGAAAACACCACAATAAGGGGGAGGGAGGATCATCAGTTACCTGATGCTCAAAGAACGGGTAATCCAAATAAATATCAAATCGTCGAGCGAAAGTAACATTAGTAGAAATCCACTTCACAGCATAGGTCATGTCCAATGTCTTTCCAACTTCCAATGGCCTTAAGTTTTCTTGAGTGAGATTCACGTGAATAATCTATAAGAACCACAACATAGTTGTAAAAATTATATCTATATTGAATGCCAAACCCCCAAAAATTAAATAATAAATAAATAAAACCATGCAAATCATTAGGTGAGAAGCAAAACCTGATCTTTATTATATTTGATGATGATATTCTTATGAGTGTAAAGGACATGCTTAACATTATTGCTATTCTTTTCAGGATGCAACTCACCAACAAAGCCTAAAATGAAAATGGGAGCAATAAAGCATCAATCAGGACCAACAAATTGTTCATTATTCAAGATATCAAACTAAAATATAATAAGATAAAGCACTTACCCCACAGAGGCAAATCATCTGAAGTTTATTCCCCATCCAGCATCATGAAATGAAACATCAGAAGAAGAAAGTATGGATGAGTAGGTCCATCAATAATTATTCATATGACAAATAGGAAAAAAAAATTGATAATCTGAAAAAACTGAATGTCAACTATTCTGTTTTTAAACTTTGATTCAGAATTGTTGTGTACAAAAATCAGAGAGAAACTCATAAAAATAAGAGCACATGTCGAATATTTAATTACAGATTTGAAGTTGACAATGCAATAGCCTTGCCTTGAGATTTACAGGTCATACGATTAAACAAAAACAAAAAAAGGAGAAGACAAGCATATAAATTATGCAAGTTCTTTTTCCAATCAAGATTAACGTGAACATTAAGTAAGTGATCAAAACAGTTCTTATGTCTTCATGCATGGTTGGAGTACTGCAGTCCTAGAATGTTAGTATTAAAATTAACTAAATATCATATAACTTTATGAAATTCTATTAAGATTTTATTAATAGCCATTGTTTTAGATAATTATGTCAAAGTTTCTATATTATATAGACCTTTAATCTTCTAGCAACAATCTGTTTACAGAATTCCAATTTTTTGTTCCTAGTTAGAAGTATTTCATCAGGCTTTGGATCACTATATTTGAGCCACCAGTTCTAGGTTGTTAGCACAAGAACACTGTGTAAAACATACCCATGAAGAACTCAAACCAGTAACCATTCTCAATTGCATCCTTAAACTGCTTAACATTTGGTTCATCAAGCTCCAGTTGACAAATAGTAGTCCTCTCCACATTTTCTGCAAAAAAAAAAAAAAAAAAACAAAGTTGAGTAATGGCAACAGTTCGTCCATGATCAGTGCAAGATCTCAATTCAATCTTCAAATACTGAGAGAAGTTGACATACTTTGGAACTTAATCTCAATTTGACTGTCAATAAGTTCGTTTCCTCCAAGGACCTCACCAAGACCACCCCATTTGTGAGCAGAATGGCCAGATGGATGACAGAATGGAAGGCTGTAATAATTATATGTTTCTTGTGGGTTGTTGTACGGACCAACTTTATTCACCCATAGGGTTACCGACTCGTCTGGTTGATACTACAATGAAAAGTAGAAAATGGTGGAGCCATGGAAAGATGAGCTTAACGCAAAAATAATAACTCAGTGAAAAACGGGGGGGGAGAAAAACAGCATATGATAACAAATAAAGAAGATACAATGATGGTGTGACAACAATCATACCACCGTTGAAAATTTGACCTAAATAAGTTACCACAAGTGGTAGGCCATTTCAGATTAAAACTCTAAAATAGCTACAACTGATTACTGAAGTATATATAAAGGCAACATTTTTTATTGATTCAAAACTACAGTAACCATGGCTGCAACAATGCACCAACGTGACTGCAAAAATAACACAAGATGGTGTTAATATCACAAACGATATCCAAGCTGATAGAGCAATGAATCTTTCTGGAGGCTGATAGCCAGATACCATGCAAATTCGCATGTACAATACTGGGTTGACACCCTCCATAGAACAATATTGCAAATGTAAGTATGCATACAACAATACGCAAGAATCACACTGATAGTTTTCCTATTCGTCGAAGTAAAAGCACTTGGGTCATGCCTCAATAAGTCTGATTGGCAGCCTTCCATTCAGATTTAATTTCAATGGCTCGTATGTGATCGGCATCAGCTAGAGACATTTAATTTATATCGAGACATTTCTTCTGGTCATACAACATTCAAAAGATAACTCTAGTACTACAGGTATGAACTTAATTATCCCAACGAAATAGGACAATTGAGAGTCAAATAACATCCCGGGTCACTACGAGCATAAAATATAGTGAAACATCCCAGATCTTTCATAAGTCCCCATTCTGTTTCACGTCATGTGTCCTGGACATGAAAGACTGTCGAGACGAAAAATATAGCATACGCACAGCCCCAGATGAGATTGAAATCTAACAACCCTAAGCATCGTCCACACTCCACTGAAACGAGCATCCAACGAAATTCATGAAGTTGTTTAGCTTCAGAAAATAATACTCGGACATGGTATCCAAAACCCCTCTCCCCAATCTCATCCCCGAGCATCCCAAACCTAAAATAACAATTTCTACATCCACTGAGCCAAATCCCAAAGCTACAAAACGTGGTATTCCGCAGATCTGATTCAATCCAAATGAAGGTAGCAAGATCTGACAAGTCAATGGCTAATAGATTCACTACAAACCCAAAACATTCCCGCGTAGACTTTTTAGCATCGCCATTTCGAAAATCCTACGAGCTCGAGGGTGAAATGGAGAGATCAAGAAGAACGAAAGTTGTACCTTGTGATCAGACTCCGAGGCGAGGACTGTCGAGAGTGAGGTAATGAGGAAGGAGGCAAAGAAGATGGCGACGCAGGTGGATCGAACGGTGGAGGACATGGCGATCACCGGCGAAACTCGAACTGAATTGGGCGGTCGAGATGGCCTCCTTTTTCCACTGCCTGGATTTCTTCGATTTTTCAAGGCGATGCGTTTAAGAACTCCGATTCTCTGCATTTTGCTCGACCATGGAGGACGAAGTGGGCCACCTCGGCCCAATCAGACCGACGGTTTACTTTTTAATTGGGCCTGGATTTCCCGAATCGGGCCATCTTATATTTAAAAATAAAAAAATAAAAATTCTTTTAATTACAATATTTAAATTGAGATAGAACGTTATTTTTAAAAGTTTAAAACTATTTTTGTTATTATTATAAACTTTTTAAATAAGTTTATGGGTATAATTAAATATTAATGAACTTTTTAAATTACTTTTTAAGGTATTTTCAAAAAAAATTTAATTAATCATGTTTTATCTTGAAAAACTTTGAATAATTGTATGTGGACAATGTTGAATCATTGTCTATTTTAATTTTTTATATTTATTAAAAAAACCAATAAAAAAAATGACAGACAAACAAAATAAGGTGTAATTGTCAAAACCCACGACTAGCAAATATTATCAATTTTGACACGTATTGTCGTTAGCCTCACAATTTAAAATAGTATGTACTATGGAGAGGGTCTAACTACTCTAATTCAACTAGTGCATCGCATCGTTCGATGACTAACTTTGATGCAATTTGTAACAATTTAAGCCTACCGCTAATAAACATTGTCCACTTTGTCCTGTTAATTATTATTGTCAGCCTCTCAATTTTAAACATGCGTCTAACAAGGAGATATTTTCACGCTCTTATAAGAAATGTTTTGTTTCCTTCGACAACCGATGTAGGACATTAAATAAGTTGACAAGAAAGTGTTTGGTCACAAATTAAAATATATAAAATTACAAAAAATAATTTAAAAATAAAAAAATATTTTAAAAACAGGTTAATGGTAAAAATATTTTTGAATTTTTATATAAAATTTAAAAATATTAATGAAAAGTATGGTATTATCTTGGAAAGAAAATATTAACAATTTTTTTTATATATAGACTAATAATAAATATATTTATTTATTAAATTTAACAGTAAAATTATCTATTCAATTACGAATAATTATTTATTTATTTATTCGAGATATAAAAATTTTAAAACATTTAATAGGTATTTAAATTCTTAAAATTGTGTCTAATTATCATCTATATTTTAATTATTTAAATATAAATTGATTTATTAATTTTCAGTTTCATATTGAATATTTTCTCTTAATTTTGTGTATTTTAGACCCGACTAAATACTTATTAAATTTAATATTTGTTCTAATCCTATAGCCGTAGAGACAAATTTAATCACCGAAAAGAAATTGAAATGGAATATCATCCCGCCATCGCAACCCGCCATTTTTCTACATCCTTCTGAGGCTCCCATCCCGCCAGCAGCCATCCATTACAACGTTCCAATAATCGGCGAACACCCGATTTGATTTCGTCTTCGTTTCAGTCTCTTGTGATCGCCATACCTGCATGTTTTCTTGGTTGTCTTCAATACGTTGTCAGCCACTCGTTCGAAGAATCGGCTTTAGGGTTTCGCCCATTTGCTCATTCTGTGTTTGAGTGTCTCGTGGATCATTTTGAACGTTGTTAGTTACTGAATCGTTGCTTTGTTGTCGTATTTGAATGCAAATGTTTGCGTCATTGATTGGAAGGTGAAGCTCTGCGTTATCGTGTTTGGACGTTCTCTCTGCTGTCAATGAGACTTGTGAATGGGCGCTGCTTCGAGTTTGTACTGATTATTCGAACTTCAAGTAAGTTGGTGGTTTCTAGGATTGCGCAATAACTGTATTTCTTGTGATGTTTAGCTCGATACGTAATAATTAAAGTGATTAATCAGCATATGCGTTATCTTTCCTTCTTGCTTTCAGTTGCGTATGAAAAAAGATTGAAATCGAAGTGTTTTGGTGTGTTTTAGGGCATTGATTGTTAGGCATTCGAGTCCATTCAAGTATCGAGGAAGAAAACATGCGAGAAGAGTAGCGGCCTTCGCTCTTACTTATTATGTCTCATTTACGCATTGTCTTTAGCGGTTAACTCCATTTGGTCTGTATGCAGTCAAGGCAATTCAGGTGACGGTCTCAAAGTTGGTGGCAAATGTCCTAGAATGAATTGGTTGGAACACTCGAAAGCACATAAAGATTTCACATGCCAAAAGAAGTTTCTGTGCTCAAATTTTCTGTTCTCTCTACCAGAACAAAAACCTTCTACGACAGGAGCAACTAATACTGGGTATCTATCCCGTGAATTGGCTTAACTTTCATCTGTCCGTATGAAATTGCTTATATCATTTGCCTTATTTTCATAAAATAATGATAACTCTATGTCCATCCCCCACCTCCCCTTCCGTACTAAGTTTCACTTACTGGTCTTTGAGATTGCGTACAAGGGATTGGCTGCTAGCTAGCTGCGGACTCGACTTTGCGTCGAAGAAAGAATAACAGCTTGTAATTTCAAATTGATGGAAGATTGGATTTTTCCACTCTTGGCTTGGCATTGGTTTGATTATCTCCATAATATATTAATTTTTTTTTTCGTGTTTAGGAATTTGGACTATCAGATGCAGAGTACTCAAAGAATACAAAGGTTACAGATTGAAAAGGTAAAATCACAAGAAAGATTATATCTAAAAATAATTTGCAAGCTGGGTGTGTGAAATTATTTGAGGGTTTTCAGGAGAAAAAACAATTGAATTGAGGGGTTGAGAGGCCTTTGAGTGAGTGTTGGTTCTGTATTAGATCCAGCGTGTCTCTGCGGGTGTCTGTGACTTGGCTTTTTGTAGTTATACGCTAGGTCTTATTTTGTTGGATTGGAGACTGTTTTTGTAGGCTGCATGCCTTTTTGTTGGCATTTCTATTATTTTATTTTATTTTTTTTTTTTTTTGCCTTGTAGTTTTTCAAATTTTCTGAATGGAAGTTTGATTGTTCATAAACAAAAAAGAATAATTTGATGTTAATCTTATCTATTTCTGCATTTTCCATTATTTTTATGTGAATAAAGTTATTAGCTTTATAATGTATACATGAGTGGGAAGGTAAGGAAAGACAATAGGTTATTTTTTCAATTTTGGAAGAATTGTTACAAGCAGGTAACCTTGTCTTTATATGTAAGTTAGGGGCATATTACATGAACCATTAATCCCGACAATTAACCAACAGTAAGAATATACATATTTAAAAGATGAAAAATAGCTTCCAATGATGAATGAAAGAATATTAAAAAAGCCCAAGAAAAGAGGGGCAGTCCAAAAGTGAGGAGTACAAAATCAAAACCATGCAAATAAGGACTCAAACTTTTGATTAAAATAAATAAAGGACAATCACCAAACTAATTGAAAATGCTAACTAATCCCAATTTCTAGCTATATAAAATTACTAGAAGTTACAAAATTATAGATAACTTCAAATATGCATTTTATATTTGATCATAAAGTTTCTTAAAAAGACTCGTCCTCAAGTTAGTGCTTACTGTTCATTAGGTGATAGTAAGCAGTCAGGTCAAGATGTTGAAATTAGATGGTAGCTCAGTTGAGTAACTGTTAGGTTCAACTTGTTTTAAGACTAAAAGCTTAACCATTTCTTCTTTAATATGTTTTAAAGAAACAAAATACAAAAGAAGGTAATTAGGAATCTCCCTCAAACTAAGGGGATTAAAAAAACATCCACCAATTGGCAATGATAAAAAAAACGAGCATAATTACAGAATGACTTTGCTGAAGAAGTCCACAAGGAATCTTTATAATTAACGGCCTCCCTCTCATCTCTAACCTTGTTAAGGAAAATCCCAAGATTAAAAGCACCCAACAACTGGTGATGTAGAAATTAGCAGATGGCATGATAAAGGAGAAGAACCCGTATATACCTCAAACATGTCAGCTATAGAGCATGAATGAACTCTTGAATTTAGGTAAGGTTTCATGATAGCGTTTATCTGATACCCCTAACCTTGCTAAAGTAAAAGAAAATTATTATGATAGTTCTATTTCCATCCCTAGCTAATAGTATCCTTTTTCTTTTATGAGATGGAAAGTTGGAGTTGTATACCTCCAGCACATCTCTTGGAATACTCGTTTTCCAAATAAATTTATTTTTTGTTTCTTTGCAGGCCTGGCATGTTCTTTCAAATATCCAGATTTCTTGTAGGCACTATGCAAAACCTGGAAAAACTAGACAAGTTAAGGGTGTTTTTGCTGAGCTTCCTCCTGATACTGGAAGAATTACATCAAATAGTTTGTCTGATGCCAACGCTGGTTCTCAATATAAGAATGTACATAAAATTTTTAGTGAATTCAGTGTTGATACAACTAAACCTTCGAGTTTCCTATCGAATCTTTCTGCATCAAGTAATATTAAAGCTATGGAGGGCCAAAATGAGGCAGATGGGAATAATATGGCCAGACCGTGGATGGTCAATCATTCTCATTCTCAGAGGTTGGATGGCTCGGTCAATTTTGCCACTAACCAGAGAAATATATGTTCCTCATTTTTGGAGGATGAGGATGACGACATAATAGAGGTAATCTTTATCAATATTATTACTCTTTGCTTCTATAAAGCAAGTTTAGACACACTTTTCTTGGTTGTTTGAAATTACTTCTAGCTTATTTTCTTTTGGAAGATTTACCACATTTATCCGCAATCAGAAATGACCTTTTATTTCTGAAGTTAGCTCAATTCAAGTTTCTATTATATAGGAAATAACTTACTGAGGGTATATGGGTGGGATAACTCTTCTTGTGTGTGCGTGTATATAGTTTTGCCCTGTGGATCCCCATTTTTGTTCTAGTAAAACTGGCTGGCTAATGCTCCACTGTTGGACCTTCCTTGCATTTGAAATTCATGAACCGAGTACTCTTGGTTACAGAATATTGACGTGGACCAAATTGTTGAACAATACCAATCACAATCAGTCTGCACACCTCAACCTTCGGTTTCTAAGCTTCCACCAATTACTCCAACAATTGAGAAAAGACAAGAGGAATCTAATTTTCCAGATGAATTGTGCACGAATTGCAGTCATGGTTTGAAGGTGTATAAAGTTGTATTATATCTTTATCCAACGTTTTATCTGCTACTATAATTTGTTCCGTAATTCATTGTTACCCACAGATCGTACTATGCCCAGAAGTTTCATGCCATTTGCAGGAGTTGAAAGATAGGCTAATCTCTGTATCAAATGATCTTCTCGATAATGTTAATAACCTGAGCTCAGTGCAGATTGATAAGCTTCGGCAAGAAAGGTTTACCATCCAGTTTCAAATCCGTTTTATTAATATAAGTTTATGTAAAAAGTTAAACTTGCATGCACTATATAAACAAGTACTGAAAGAAAATAATAGAATGAATTTTGGTTGCATCTATTTTTGTACAAGTAGAGTAAATTTATTTGCCTTTTTATATAGTAGTTTGGTTGTCTGTGCTTATCTATATACACAATACATAAATGGGAAGTTAATCTATTGTTTCCATTCATTTTCAGGGTACATCTAAATAAACAAATTCAGCTTCTAGAGAAACATATTTCTCTCGATGTAGTTAATGATGAAACGCGAAGGTCTCATCTTTTGGCAACAACAGTAACTCCAAAGACTTTTCATTTTGAAACACCTCAAGGAGTTGAATTCAGGACCGAATCAACACTAAATACTTCTCACATTCACCTACACAGTGAGCCTAGAAGGATTGAGCCATGGAATTCTATGGGTTCATCCTATCCAGATGAAAGGTTTGGAATGTCATCTGGTCCAGTGGAGAGAGAGCCATACATCCCAAAGGTGATTGATGTCAACTACATTGAAGGTTCTAATGACAAAAAGTGGAGCAGCCTGAATTTTTCTTGGACAAAAGAATTGGAGGTGATACTTTAAGGCTATCAAGCTTCTGATTTTTTCTATGCCCATTTCCTTTTATCTTATATTTGGTTTTTTATGCATTAAGGCTAATAACAAAAAAGTGTTCGGTAATCACTCATTCCGTCCAAATCAAAGAGAGGTCATTAATGCGACAATGAGTGGGTGTGATGTCTTTGTTTTAATGCCAACTGGAGGGGGAAAGAGCCTAACGTACCAGGTAAACTAACATATCTCAAAACCTCAAGCAATTACCTTTAGGTTTCCCTTTCGACACTCAAGCAGTTCCACCATTCATATCTGTATTCACCTTCAATTTGATTTTTGAGCTCATCCGTCTGCTATTGCAAAAGTTTTTCCAGTACTATGAATATTTTCTCATTGATTTCTAGGATTTTGGCATTTTTGTTACATGATTGGAATTTTTACTTATTATTTGTTGTTTCCGCAGCTCCCAGCTTTGATTTGTCCCGGTGTAACACTGGTGATATCTCCACTTGTGTCTCTTATTCAAGATCAGATCATGCATCTATTGCAGGCAAGTTCAACCTTATGATGATTTTCTTAATCTGGTCTTTCCCTCTTAACCTTATAATGATTTTCTTAATCTGGTCTTTTCTTTGTAAAACCAATTATATCACACCATAGGCAAACATACCGGCTGCTTACCTAAGTGCTAATATGGAGTGGAGTGAACAACAAGAGATTCTACGAGAACTAAGTTCTGATTGCTCCAAGTGCAAGCTTCTGTATGTCACTCCAGAAAAAGTTGCTAAGTAAGTATCACCTGTTGTGTACTTAGCTTAATAACTTAACTGCATTATTTTTTTCCTTTTATAACATCATCTTTTCTAGTGAATTACGTTAAGATGATATAAGACAGAATGACTACCAGCTACATCAAACACCAGACCTCCCCAAACTCGTCAGGGTCTGTTTTGGTGTTTGTGTTCTTGCATGAGGTGATCGTGAGAGTTTGGGGAGGGTCTGGTGTTTGATATAGCTGGTAGTCAAGCCTTTTTTCCGGTCAAACCTTTCCTAATTATGGTCGGAGTGTAGTAAAGAAACTGAAACTGATTTTTTAGCCAAAAAAAGTTTTCTTCTTATTTTGGTTGCTTAGTTATTTGGGTCTGTATGTTAATTCCTTGTGTCTACATTTCTCCCCAATTAGTAAAATCCTGTTTATTTTTTTTCTTTGAAGGATTTAACATTTATTGTTTACTGGTATAATTTATGTAATTGATGTTGAGATTGATTCTTCTCGTTTCTTTTTTAATTAATTGTTTTGTACAGAAGCGATGTTCTTTTGAGACATCTGCAGAGTTTGAATGCTCGTTCCTTGCTTGCTAGAATTGTTATTGATGAAGCGCATTGCGTGAGTCAGTGGGGACATGATTTTAGGCCAGATTATCAGGTTTGTCCTCAAAAGCTTTCTACTTGTCTTTCCCACTATTTAAAACACGCACAAAAATCCAAGTGAGGGTCAAGCTTTGATCTCACCCTCTATCATTTAGGCGGGAGGTGTGATTTGACATGACCAAGTTTCAATTGCTGCTGTTTCTTTCTTCTGGGTTCTGATAAGCAGCTCCTTTACATCTACAGGGCCTTGGTATCTTGAAACAGAAATTCCCTGAAATTCCAGTATTAGCTCTAACAGCTACTGCAACAGCGAGTGTTAAAGAAGATGTTGTGCAAGCTCTTGGCCTTGTTAACTGCATAATTTTCCGTCAAAGTTTCAATCGGCCAAATTTATGGTAAGTGATGATTAAATGTATGCTCATGTTAGGCTTCTGTGATCTTTGATTAACTTTTTTATCCGTAGCATTGGAAATGAAAAAATATTTCTCGAATGACTTATTAAGTACCTGAAGATCAGTTCATTAAGTGTATAATGAAGTATAAAACATTTATCATGTAAAAACTTAAGATTATCATTAATTCTTTCAGTAAGAAATTAAGTTAATTGAAGAAAGGAAGAAAACAAACTAGCAACAGACCAAAATAACAAGATTATGGAAAAAAAAAAATTAAGTGGTACATTTTTTTAATGAGAATATACTATCAAAACGATAAAATAGATGTAAGGGAATCTGCTTAATCATTCATGCGACTAAAATCCATGATGACTGAGGCTATTGAACTCAGTGGAATAATTTAGGTTATTAAAATAACCTTGAAATATTATCTTTTTTGTAGCCAATTTCAATCCGACGTTTAGAAAACTATAATAACATGACTGCATTTTCTGTAGGAGCCAATACAAGGATACTTTTCATGCTATTTACTCTGATCACTGCTCTTGCAGGTACTCTGTGATGCCAAAGAATAAGAAATGCGTGGACGATATTGATAAGTTCATCAAAGATAATCACTTTGATGAATGTGGAATTGTTTACTGTCTTTCAAGAATGGACTGTGAAAAGGTTGCTGAAAGGTTACAGGTTGGTTTCCTCAGTCTGTTTATATTTCTGGAATTTCTACAGCTGGATGGCAGCAGTGACAACGTGCAGAAGTGGAATTTTTAGGAGGGCAATCCCTGTCTGGAACTTTGATGAGGATGAAAATCCGAAAGTCAACATGAATAAAATTGAAAATAATGGGAATCAACTATCTACAATCAACACTCTTGGCTCCCCAATTCTGAACCTTCTTTTTCCAATGGAAACAAAATTATTCATTGATAAAATTAGAAATTACATTGATAAATACAACCATTCACAAAAGAGTAAAACATCCCACAATGAAAAGTGAATTTGACTCGAAGGCAAAAGTTTCTTGTGGACAGATTGTTTTGATTCAACTTATATTAAAGGTTTTTTCTTGATGTTCTCTTTCAAATAGTTTATATGGTTTTTCGTTGGATGATATTGACTTGAAATGGAGTTTTTTTTTCTTTTCACTCGTTTTGGAGGTTGTATTTTTTAGCACTAGTTTTTTTTTTTTTTTTTTTTTTTTTTTTTTTTTTTTTTTTTTTTTTTTTTTTTTTTTTTTTTTTTTTTTTTTTTTTTTTTTTTTTTTTTTTTTTT
>NW_019272024.1:1867976-1873984 GCF_002738345.1 Cucurbita maxima | reverse complement strand
TTTTTTTTTTTTTTTTTTTTTTTTTTTTTTTTTTTTTTTTTTTTTTTTTTTTTTTTTTTTTTTGATTTCTTAATGAAAAATGTTATTTCTTGTTAAAAAAAATGAAGCACGGAAGAAAGTTTTAAAATGCACAGAATGTCAAATATCTTCCTACAAACTCTCTTCCTAAAAACATTTTCCTATTCCTTTCCAGCTAAATAAATCATAGAACTGCAAAGAAACCTCCTCTAAAATCTTATGGATACTTGGCTTTTACACATAGATTAAATTTAAAGCTTGCCAAAGACACTTCTACACAGCCAAAAAATGATATAGATCCTCACTTCGCTTTGATGAAGTGTGTTGTTGTTATGTGCTTTTTGAAGTTGACAATAGTGATTGAAATATGTAAGTCCAAATTCAATCAATTGATTTTCAGGAATGTGGACATAAAGCAGCCTTTTATCACGGTAGCATGGATCCTGCCCAACGCTCCTTCATTCAGAAGCAATGGAGCAAAGATGAAATTAATATAATTTGCGCTACAGTGGCTTTTGGAATGGGTATAACTAATTGTTGCTTGTCAATGTATTGATTTGTTGAGACCTATGCACTTATTTGGATACTTCAGGTATCAACAAGCCAGATGTTCGTTTTGTCATTCACCATTCTCTTCCAAAGTCGATTGAAGGCTACCATCAGGTAATTAATAGTATATTTCTTCATTGGGCTGGTATTGTCCAAGTTAGTAGTCTTGATTCAAAATGTTTTTATTACAACTTGAGAACATAAAAACCACAATTGGCCTTTGTTGGATTTTTTTTTTCCAATTTTGTTTTATTAAAAGTAGTGCCATCCGATTATTGGAAGTCTTGTTTCCTAAATAGATTGTTGGCTTACTGTGTGTTTCTAATGTAATAGGAGTGTGGGCGTGCAGGCAGAGATGGTCTGCGTTCATCTTGTGTGTTGTATTATAGTTACAGTGATTATGTAAGTTGTGAATATGAATGTTTTACTTATCTGGCTATATTACATTCAATAGGTTCTTGAAAAGTGGGTTGAATCCCAGTATTGGTTGATTATTTGCCAACACTTCTTGAACATGTATGCAGATACGAGTCAAGCATATGATTAGCCAAGGAGCCACTGAACAAAGTCCCCTTGTATCTGGATATAATCGTACCAATCCGGGCAGCACCGGAAGAATACTAGAGACGAACACTGAAAATCTGTTGCGAATGGTACACAAATATTTTGTTCTTGTTGTTTTAAGGTATTATTAGAATATCAAATCATAATCAATTTATTCTTTACTCGATTATTTTAGGTCAGTTACTGTGAAAATGATGTTGATTGCCGACGTTTGCTACAACTTGTCCATTTTGGGGAGAAGTTTGATCCTGGAAACTGCAAGAAAACATGTGATAATTGTTTGAAGTCCACTACTCTTATAGAAAAGGATGTCACTGATATTGCTAAGCAACTGGTCTGGTGCTATTTTTTTTATTTTTATTTTTTTGTTTTTTAAAATGTTCTGTTGAACTAGCTTTATTATGCGTCATTATGTTAGTGCATATAATGATTTGTAATGGTTAAATTTTGTATATTGTGCTAAGGTTGACTTGGTGAGGTCAATGAGGCAGCCATTTTCATCCGCTCATATACTGGAAGTCTACAGGGGTTCCTTGAGCCAGTTTGTGGGTTATGATATAAACTTTTGTTTTTTTGTTATTTTTAAGTTTGGCATTTATTCTAATTGCCTTTCATTGACAAATCTAGGTAAAAAAACATAGGCACGAAAAATTGAGTCTGCATGGTGCTGGAAAATATCTCTTGAAAAGTGAGGCTTCCCGCATATTGCATCATCTTGTTATTGAGGATATTTTTGTGGAAGAAGTGAGGAAAAGTGATATTTATGGTTCTGTCTCATCCTTACTGAAGGTACTAAACCAATTGCTTCATTCGGTATACTAAATGGAAAAAAAAAAAAAAAAGTTTGTAAGATTATTATCTTCTTTCTTCTTTTGGTATTTCTTTTTATATAATCTTCTCTTGCCGCTTTTTATTTTCTAGTTACTATATTAAAACGTACATGATTTTACAATTTGTCCTCAGGTGAATGAATCCAAGGTTTGCAGTCTTTTAAATGGAGAGCAGCGAATTACATTAAGGTTAAGTATTTTCTTCCTCCTAGTAGTCATTGTTGGGCTGCAATTTGTATGACAAATTACAAGCCATAAGTGAATGCAGTAGTCGTATCTATGGTTCAAGTATTGGCATTGATGTGTCATCTACCTATCATACCCTTTTTACTCTTCTCCATTTTTTCTTTTTAAATCTGAAAGATTTCCTTAATAAAAGGAATTGCGAAAGGAGAGGATGACAAGGTGTCCTGATCCACTTGATAAACCATAGGAGATCAGGAGAAGGCTTTCTCAATTGGTTTTTCACTTCTAAAAGAAAAAAAAGTTAGCTCTTTAGCAGGAGTACTTACAGCCTATTTTCACTAAGTTTGGGAAAACAATTGAAGTATACGTACAAAAATCAAAAGAACAATTGAAGTATATGCAGATGCTGGATGGCTTCTGGCATAATGCCAGGATATATAAGTGATTTAAGACTGTTTTTTGCGCTCTGAACATTTGTAATACGTTGAATTTGGGAGTATACATGATAGTTTATTACATTAGTTAATTTGTCAAGCCATGCTCTTGGAGATTGCCGAAGACTTTAAGAAGTATTTTCTGAGTTTACAAACTTTGCCTCTACTTTCATGTGTTTCAATTCCAGTAAGTATCTCCATGTAGACTAATTACTGTCTCCGTTCAAGAATGCACTTGCTAATGTTAAGTTTGTGGAGGGATAAGTCTTCATTGAATAAGAAAGTGATTTATAGTAAGTTTAGTAAGAGAAAGCTATTTTTGGGATTAATCGGTTAGGGAAAAAAAGGGAGAATTTTCAAGTGCGCAAGGGGTCTTGGGCGGATGTTTTGAGTCTGACGCACTATAATACTTCCCTCTGGATAGTTTTCAACTTTAGTTTTTTATTTTTATAATTATTTGAAAAAACTGAAATCTCTTTTTTTTCTCTTCTTGAAAGGCTCATCTTGTTTAGTTCTCAGTTGTGCTTTGGATGTCATTCTCTTATACTTATATCCTCTAATAAGAGTTAATTTATTGGTTCTTTGATATAATCTTGCATCGTTTCATGATTTATATAATTTTACTGTAGCCATGCCATTGGTTTCAGCCTTGCAGTTAAGAAGATTAGGTGATGCTTCTACATTAGAAAAATATGTCACTTATATAACGATTTGATGTACTAGAAGCGTATGGCTTTCTTTGTATTATTAGAATTTGATATTCTCAGTTGTTTTATACATGTTAATTGATTTATTAAATCATTAGGCACAACAAACAACATTGCTTTTTTTTTTTTTTTTTTTTTTTTTTTTTTTTTGGTGAGTCAATAGCAATTTCTATTNCTGTAAATACATGTTTGCTACAGAATGAAAGGATACCATGTTTGCGAGGACACACCATAATGTGTTTGGCACACCTAATAGGTTTGCTGTTGTGTTGAAGTCATTCGGTTGGTGCAGCAGCATTTTAACTGTGGTCTGAACTAATTCCAAATAGCACTTGAGACTTGACAGCTAATTTGTTTTCTCTGGCACATGACACACTTGCCAGGTTTCCATCAATTGCAAAAACCAATAAATTGAGCAAATCTGAAATGACTCCAGCTAAAGGTTCTTTGGTATCTGGAAAAGTATATCCCAATACCGATACTCCTGCACAGCCTCAATCTGAAATTGACGTGGTAAGTAATAAAAACTTTGCATAGCATTGGGCGACACTTTGATTGTTTCTTGATATTTGTGCTGTACAATTCGTCACTTGGCTTGTTCCTGAACAGAATGATTTGTTTTCTTACCGCAGCAACTCTCGGCAAAATTATATTCTTCTTTGCGAATGCTTCGAACTAATCTTGTTAAAGAGGCTGCAGATGGTGTTATGGCATATCATATATTTGGGTAGGTTCTGTTTCACTTTGTTTGTAGGTTCAGTAAAGATGTTTCATTTTTTTTTTTTAAAGGAAAACTTTAGTGACTGTTATCTAAAAGTAATTACAAGAGAAAGTTGGTCAAGATTTCCAATCCTGGTTGATTAGCATATGGGAGAATACAAGGAATGTCCTGGAAAGTAGTTAAGTCTCTTAAATGTCCTGGAATATGTAGAATTGTTAGATTAATAAATATACTTTTAAGAGTTGGTCTCTTATGATCTATGTTAATACTTTTCATTTATGGAACTGGATTACGTTACATATGACATTTTTTTTTACTTGATGGCCTATAGCATTGTAAACTCTGTTTGATCTGATATAATTCTTCCTTCGTTTTGAAATAGGCTGCATCGTGGTTCTGTTAAGATTTTTTTTTTTTTTTTTTTTTTTTTGCCTTTTAGTATTGTTTATGTCCCAATTTCTTTGTGAGCTGTGCTGATTAGTTGATTACATTTCTTCCCTCGACCCAGAAATGCCACATTGCAGCAAATAAGCCGAAGAGTTCCCAGATCAAAAGAAGAATTACTTGATATCAACGGCATTGGAAAGTAAGTTTTCAGCCTTCATGTCTACAGAACTTTAATTTACTCTGTAATGCAAAACATTTGACAAAAAAATCTCCTTGATTTAGGGCTAAGGTAAGCAAGTATGGAGACCGTATTCTGGAAACCATAGAATCTACCATCAAGGAATTCTATGGGACAGAGAAAAATGGAAGCAACAGTAATGACAGTAACGATTCTGTAAAGAGACGAAGAGATGAATATAAAGATGCAGATGAATATTTTGAGGACGACAATGCCACCAAAAGCTTTGATAGATCAAAGAAGAGGGCAACAAAGACTCAGAACAAAGTTCCCAAGATTCATAATTCTTTGAAGCCAGTACATACGGATCAATTTGTTGACAGTGAACTTGATTTTGATGACAGTTACTATGAAGTTCGTGACTTGGAGGCTAAGGATAACCAGGATCATCGTGATGATGGAAGAGTGTTACCTTCATGGTCATAACACAAATTCTGGTTGGTACCTATATGCTTTCAGATGAAAACTTTATCATTTCTCACGATATTTTGAATTGTATATAACTAAATGCGCGACCGTCTTGGAGGGGACGAGGAGGGTTTTGACTTATACAAATGGTACTTCAAATTTGGAACTGGCAGTGAGAAATCAAAATGGAAACCTTTCGAACTATTTTGTTAGATCAGTCATTCAAGACTTTTGGTCGTTCAAGGAGTCGAGACTCGAGCCCTTTAAAAGACCGTAAAAGTTCAATAGGGCCTCAACAAATGTCCCCAGGATTTTGCAACCACTTCTGAGGTGATTGAGGCTAAAGTGATATTTTATATTTGACTTATAAATGCTTTATCTTTATTCATTTTTCTTACATTGATCTCAAGGATGTAAATATGATTTACAGAGAATCAATCCACCATGTCTTGTAATTTATTGAACAGGTTTTGAGTTGTTCTGGTTATAATATGCTTCAATGTATGAATGAGCTCTTTGTCCTTGGATGTGTATAGTGCTTATTTTCTTATATTTTTAGGATGGATTTTATTTTTTTCAATAAAATATTTGATTTTTAAAAATTAAACCTATAATTATTAGTTCCATCATAAATTTTTATTTTTAGGTTTTGGGTAGAAATTCAAGTGTTCTTTGTAATAGAGGTGAAAATTATAGTTGGAAAATTGAGATAAAAGAAATATTAATTTTAAAATGTCGTGATACGTCTGAGTATGATGATAAATTGATAAATATCTTTTAAAATAACACTTTCTTTGTTTTTATCATTTTAAATATCAAACTTCTTTTTCACATGATTATTTAAAATTTTAAATTGATTTGTTGAAATGAATAAAATATTATATAGACCATAAAAAATATTAAAAAAAAAAAATTTGAGAATGAATTTGATATTATCAAAAAGTTTTTTTTTTTTTTTTTTTTTTT
>NW_019272024.1:1856371-1867526 GCF_002738345.1 Cucurbita maxima | reverse complement strand
TTTTTTTTTTTTTTTTTTTTATTGAATCCATAATTATTTTAAATTTTTAAAAGCAAATTGATTGGTTGAAAATTAAATAAAAAATTACTATCAAAATTTTCACATTATTATTAGTATATTATTATGTCCAGGTTCGTTCTCCACCGCCGTAATAAGAAACAACCTGTCATCGTCGATCCGACGCCCGCCTTCTCCTCCTCCTCTTCTTCTTCCTTCTCCTGTCTCTCGCTCTCAGGACCTCCATTCTGTAGGGAAATCTGACAGTCTTAGGGTTTTCGCTGTTTCTGGCTTTTCCATGGAAGTTTCGTTGAGTTCAATGCCACAAACATTCAAGCTTTGCCGTTCTACCGACCTCAATCGCCCCTGCCCCTGCCGCTGTTCTTGTTGTTCTTGCTATTGTTCCTGATTCGGAGATTCTGTTGGGGTTTGGCTTTGCCAAATTTCTCTATCTTGGATTGTGTTTGTTTACAGGAGGTGTAATCTTTTGGGGACTGGAATTCGTTTGATAGGCTTAAGACTTTGATATTTGTGGCTTTGTTCGTAGTTAATGGATTTGTCTAATTCCAATTCCAATCTTTCTCTCGGAATCTCATCGCATGCTTCGCCACCGCACCGCGTTCAGATTGCTGATGATTCCATTCTGCTTCATCTCGAATCTTCTCGACAGGAACCCACGTTTTCGTCCCCCCCAATCCCTCTTCAGTTGATGGAACCGCTGACGGAGAGTCACAGAGACGAGGTTGGAGGTGCGGAGAGAGAAGACGACAGGGATGTAGAAGAGTTTCATATTCTGGGCCATTCTATGTGCTTGAAGCGCCGAAGAGATAGTGAATCTTCGTTCTCGTCGAGTTCTGCAAAGAGAAATTCGTGTGAACGTGATTTAGAGACACGAAGAAGTGCTGTACGGTCGTGGGGTAACCAGACCCTTCGAGCCGCGGACCCTAACCTATTTGGAATTATGGAGAAGGAGAAACAGAGGCAAATCAAGGGCATTGAATTGATTGCTTCTGAGAATTATGTGTGTCGTGCAGTAATGGAAGCACTTGGAAGCCACTTGACTAATAAGTACTCCGAAGGTATGCCCGGTGCGAGGTATTACTGTGGAAATCAATATATAGATGAGATTGAAACGCTATGTCGTGAGCGCGCATTGGCAGCGTTTGGTCTTGATTCTGATAGTTGGGGAGTTAACGTGCAACCTTATTCATGCACATCCGCGAACTTTGCTGTCTACACTGGTCTGCTACTCCCGGGTGATCGAATCATGGGGTTGGATACTCCTTCGGGTGGTAACACTAGTCATGGCTACTGTACCCCGAATGGAAGAAAAGTTTCTGGGGCCTCAATTTTCTTCGAGAGTTTTCCATATAAGGTTAATCCGCAAACTGGGTATATCGATTATGATAAGCTTGAGGAGAGGGCGCTTGACTTTCGCCCAAAAATACTTATTTGTGGGGGGAGCTCGTATCCTCGTGAATTGGATTATAGAAGGTTTAGGCAGATTGCAGATAAGTGTGGAGCAGTTCTGATGTGTGATATGGCTCAAATCAGTGGCCTTGTTGCTGCTAAGGTTTGAATTTTTCTTCACCATTAGCGATGCTACGGCCCTTGCTTGAATGTCTGTTTATTAATTTTTTGGTTTCTCGGTTCATCAAAGTTTTTGGTTTTCTTTTCACATGTTCTAATTGCTATCATGTCCTCATTCTCTTGGGTTGCAATTTAGTTGCTTGTTAACATAATTATGATTTTTGAATTGTTTTACCTGACACTCAGAAAATGCGTCGAAGGGTGGTTGTATGGAAATTCTTTGTGATAGTAAAATGTAACTGACCAAGGGATCTCGGTAGACACTGATTTTAGGTCTTTACCTTAGTTTAGCAGTGTGTTGGGCCAAGATGTCTTGACCCCATTGATTTTATGAGAATTGAAACCTTTGAGAAACACTCTGGACTGCTTCTGAATCTTTAAGCTTATGAATTATGGTATTGTTCTTCTTGAAAAATAATTTTTCTTTCTACTGGATTGTATTATACAGTTTCATTCAACTTCGTGTTTCTGCAATTTTTAGTGTGTTTCTTTACATCCTTAATTATTTTTTCACTTGCATTGTTTGGTCCAGTCCATCAGTAGTTCGTGTGTAATCCTGTAATCTTAGACAAAGAATTATCCCTACTCTGTTTTTATTTTGATTTATTTGGATTTGAATTTCATTACAGGAATGTGTCAGCCCTTTTGGGTACTGTGATGTTGTGACTTCCACTACTCATAAGAGCCTTCGAGGTCCAAGGGGAGGTATAATTTTTTATAGGAAGGGTAGTAGGCCAAGGACGATAGCAATGCTTCTGTATCAGGGAAATGAATCTAACCAATATGACTTTGAGGAGAAGATAAACTTCGCTGTTTTTCCATCCTTACAAGGTGGACCACACAATAACCATATTGCTGCGCTTGCTGTGGCTCTAAAACAAGTGGCTACTCTGGAGTACAAAGCATACATGCAGCAGGTGAAAAAAAATGCTCAAGCCTTAGCTTCTGCTCTACTCCGAAAGAACTACAAGCTTGTAACTGGTGGCACAGATAATCACATGGTACTCTGGGATCTAAGGTCCTTGGGATTGACAGGTAATAATTTTTATCCAAATTTTGCAGATTGATGTGAACATGATACATTTTAGGTGCACAATTAGTTTTTTGTTTCTAGAGGAAAGAGGCGCACTAAAACATTGCTCATGCACAGTGAGGGTAGATTATGTTATGCGCTGTGGGGTGTGATTAGAGGAAATGGTATATTATTATATTACATGAGTTACATAATTTGGAATAAATAGATTTGTTTTGTATCAACTGTATAACCATTCAAAACAGGATACTGTAGTTGAGTACGCTTAAAAAGTTATCTTAATTATATTAGTAAGGTGTTAGAAATCAAAGAATTTGGTTGGCAAGAAATGAGAGAATTTTCAAGATAATTCTTAATCAGTCAGTCATAAAAAAAGACATGTCAGAAGTGATGAAAAGATGAACAAGGCATGCTATTTTAAGGCAAGGCAAGTCTTAGCATTAGGGTGCAAGTAAAATCAAGCTTAATCAGTCAGCAGTGGTTTGGGATGTTGTGTGCCGACCATCAACCGAGTTGACTGATTATGCGGTTCCTATTTCCTTCATTTTATAATTTCTCTCCATTGAAAGAAAATTAAGATAAGCAAAAAATTGCCTAATTGAACCGACCTAACCGCCGATCGAGTCAATTTAGTTGGCATGGTTACTACATAATGTGTGGTTGGATGCAGTTTTTCATTTTTTCAAAGATTATATTAGTGGTTCCGTGTCGATTTTGCCCATAAATTGAGGCATTGCTCCCCTACTTAGGATCGTGAACTTAGCATCTATAAAGCACTATCAGAAGCCTCTTGTCTTCTTAGGCGTCCTTTCTACCAAATTGCTTCAGAAGCCTCTTGTTAAGAACGGTGGATCTTCACCCTGCAAAACAATGTATTTAATTCAGTTTGGTCTTTAGTTCACGATCCATCTCTAGGACTACATTTTATATTGATGAGGATTGATGAGGATTGCTGAGTCTATTGTGAAAGATTTGGCTTGTAATGAAATAAGTTCATAATGTAGTTCGGCTTGAATAATTTTTTTTTCTTTCAAAGGAGATCTCCGCCACATCCTCCTGTATTGAGCCTGATACTGAGATCATAAGTATAATTTTGACGTCATGAATTAGCTTTTCTGACTTTTCAACTGGATACTGGACATTGTTTCATTGATAAAAGAATTTTAATATCATAGTGCGCTATTTAGTATCCTGCAAGAAGATCCATTTCTCTGGCTTCTTTATTTGTATTATACGATGTAAAACAAATGAAGATAGATTTTTATGCGTCTGTTTCATCTAAGTTCTAGCTTTGATGGTATATGTGGCTGGTTACTCTATTATTCTCCATTCATTATACGTTGTGTAACCTTTTTGATGCCTTGCTAATTGTAGGTAAAAACTTTGAGCAAGTTTGTGAGATGTGCCACATTACTCTCAACAAAATTACAATATTTGGTGATAATGGAATTATTACTCCTGGAGGAGTAAGGATCGGTGAGTTTCCCTCTTATATTTCATATTTTGGGGATAACCTAAGATTGAAGAGCTCAGTATGCATTTTGATTATTCTAATAAATTAGCTGTCTGTCTGTTATCCCTGCAGGCACCCCAGCTATGACATCAAGAGGCTGTCTGGAATCTGATTTTGAAGTAATTGTAGAATTTCTTCATATAGCCGCTCAAATTGCAGTTGTTGTTCAGCGAGAGCATGGGAAGTTGCCGAAACCTTTTCTTAGGGGCCTTCAAAGTAGTAATGAAGTTGTTGAGCTCGGATACCGTGTTGCAAGTTTTTCAGCTAAATTTGCAATGCCTGGTCTTGAAACTTGAATGGTAGTTGGATTTGCATTTTGAAATGGGTGACCATTTGTTGTCCCTAAAAAAAAAAAAAAAAAGATCTGCTGCTCATCATGCCTTCCATATAAAATCTTGAAGCTTCTCCCTCTCTTGGGGCTGCTGTTTATTCAGATGCCTGCATTTACTTATCATCTTATTGTTTTGAGAAGGGCCTTTCCAATCATCAGAAGAGAATTTAGTAATGCCGATCTTTTCTTCTACAAGGCCGAATGTGTACAATGGATGGAGGCGTCATGAGCAGTTTTTTGGTGGTGTCATTTCTGGGATCCAATCAACTGAAGAAACTGGTGGCTAGGAGGGAATATAATTTAAAAAAATATAGTACTCTATCAGAGACCGGGAAGAATGCTTTGGACCTGATTGTTTATGGCCACGGCTGAGGAATCATTTTGCCAGCTTGATGTGTGATGATGTGGTAGGAAGTACGCACAATGCTGGTCAATTTCCTTTGATCAGAGTTCCATTGTGTAAGTTCTTGCTACATTTCCTCCCTCATACAAATTATGTCAAGTTCATTCATTATAATGTTATATAAGTGTCCATTCATCAATATAGTTAACTTCTCCAAAGTTCTAGTCGATTTCATTCATCCATGATTGTTAATAGAAAATGCTGCTATGGTTCTTGCACTTCTACATTTTCCTTTTCGTTATTATTGCCATTTTGATGCATGATCGTCTTTTCGAAATTGCAGAAGTTGATGTAGTTACGATAGATAAACTGATAAGATCTGATATTTGCATTTGAGTTAGTACATTAGTGTTTGTTTTGTTCCCAACCAAACTGTGATCATCTTGAGCCACAATCACTCCATCCAATTTTCTGTATTGTGGGGACTATATTGATAGGACAAAAACTGTACAGCCTTTTTCCATTTTCTGTGCTAGTGAAAGTTCTGTGTGCTGATCTTTTACTTTTACATGTTCAGAAGGAAACATAACTGTAGTTGCTTTTTCCCATGTTGATTCTGAAGTTCTGTTATAGACTGGTCTGGATGTGGTGGGGAAAAAAAAGAAAAAAAAAAACCCTGCAAAAAAGGGGATGTGACATGAAAACATAAGAATCAGCTGGGCAATAGGAGTACATTTATATGAGCTTAAGATGCAGAAACTGTTGGCTAATAGTTGCTTGGAAATAGACTTGGAAATCACCTCCACTACCAAAAAGCTAAAGTTGGATGGAGGAGGAGAACCTTGTATGTGCTTTTTTTTTTTTTTTTAACTTTGGACCTTCAGTTCCCCACAGTCCTCTTTCAAAGTACAGGCACAGGGGCCATGGCTCTGCTTCCACTATTTCTTCTTCATGCCTTATGTTTTCTGCACAATGCCACATAGTTTTTGGACAACAGTCATCTTATTCTTCTTATTGGGCAAGCTTAGGGCCAAATGAGGGGGAAAAGAGTTAATGAGAATGGTGAATCCACGATCTTGTACCATCCATTAGGGTCTTTTTCATCAAGATCTACTATCCATTAGGGTCTTTTTCTAGCTCCTTCCCTAGGTTTAGCTTAACAACCTAACTTTAACAACCTAACTAAAGGAGTGAGTAGGAACCGTGAGAAATCACGACTTTCCACAATGGTATGTTATTGTCCACTTTGAGCATAAGCTCTCATAACTTTACTTTGGACTTTCCCAAAAGGCCTCATACCTATTGAGATATATTCCTCACTTATAACTCATGATTATTTCTTAAATTAGTCAACGTGAGACTCTCTCTCAACAATTCTCAACAGGAACTAGGGAGGGAGAGAGTAGATGCTGATCTGAAAGTTTTAGAACATAGGCACACAAGATTTCTCACAATGAAAATGACGATCCCTTTTAACTCCAACATCTAAAATTCAGTTCTCCCTTTATCATTTTATATCATTATATGACCATACTTGATGGGTCACGAATCATGACCAAAGTTTCCTTGAGAATATTTTCTTAGAAAATTGTATTAAGGAAAAAGCTAAATCCATGGCTTCTCTCTCCCTCTCTAGTAGTCTTATCAAGTTGTCCATTTTCCCATCATTAATTCTCGATGGCAATGATTAGCCATTTACTATCCCAACTATCACAACTACAAAGGAAAAGAATCTCTACCAAATTACCAAATTTCATTATTTAAAAAGTAAACATAAAAACAGAGAAATCTTTGCACAATCTAATGGTACAAACATCACATATATTTGGTTTGCCCACTCAATTGCATTGCCCTGTTTCCCCCCTCTTCTCATCGATTCATTGAGTTCCAAATATATGACTCGGGACCAAATCTTTAACATACGTAGGTTTTTCGGAAAAATTGTTTATGCATATGTTCCTGTTGAATGAATCTTTTGTGTTAATATTAGTAGACCAGACGTGTAATATACTTCAATCATAATGAAAGTCTATGTTATTTTAGGAACATGGTTGCCAAAGTAAGCATAGTTCAACAGTAATCAACATGTATTCTCCTACTGTTGTTGTACTGGAGAAAGGTGTATTTTATCAGTATTATTGAAAAATTCTAACTTCTTTTATATATATCTCGAACATTGCATTGGAATTTTTTTTATGGTAAAGTTATAAAATCATATGAACATTATATTTAAAACTTTGATTTGCTTTAGCTTTAGAGAGAAGAGTGTAGGGAGGTCATAGAATGATGCCTTTTCTTCATGGGAGGATGAATAGGTGATTGGAGAGATTGAGAGGGCCATGAAAAGGAACCCTAAATGTTGTTTTTTTTTTTAAGTGACAAATGTCATTGTCTTTGCCTATTTTCCACATCAAAGAGCCTTGTGGTTAGGGAGTTTCTTCATCATTATCATTATTTTCTTCCTCTTTGCATTCATAAGTTATTTATTTGGGTTAAAAACATAATTTATTTATCCCTTCCTTAAAAAAGTTACTTTTTGTTTTGTAGTTACCCGTGGGTCGTTACACTAAATTACAAAAATACCCATAAATTTTGTTCATAAACATCTCGGTATAACTTTATTACAATTTTTTAGAAGTATTTTGTAGACAAAAGCCAAGATTTAGGGATATTGTTTTAGTAACTTGGCAAAAAAAAGGAAAAATACAAGTAGTTTAGGTTGATTAAAATGAGGACAAGATCTTGTCTACTCACCAAGAAGATTGTGTGGCTGTTCCTTTTAATCTTTTTTAAAAATAAACTGTTTAGATGTTTTCAAAATTTGTTGAGCTTTTTTATCAGAATAATTAAAGCTGTTCTTGGTTTCAAAGTTATAAACTATGAACAGATAGTTCACACAAACTTTTATACTTTAGTAGCCCCCTGTTTCATGCAAAAGAAGAAAAAAAAAAAACATTAACTCTATCTCTTTTGTACTTTGATTAGTAGTGATATTGGTTGTTCTAACCAACCAATATCTTTTAATAGATTCTTGTCTATCGATCTCGTCGCTCTTGTCTAACTCCTTGTTTTGTAAATTAGTCTTGATTGATCCAATCGGACCCTGAACATGTGAGAGTCTAGCTTGGGAGGACGAAGATGAGGGAGATGTAAAAAAACAAATATAACTTCGAATCTCATTTTGCACCTTGGATATCTCTTACCATTTGAGAAGGAGCCTTGGATATCGTATATCAAAGACATCTGCTCCTGACTTGTCCTATCTTAGAAAACGATATCATCAAGAAAAAAAAAACACACATGAAAGGGAGAGAGTCTCGGATATTGTATATCAAAGACATCAAAGACACCTGCCCCTGATGACCCATCAAGAAAAAACACACAACACTATTTGTTTTGGCGAAAACGAATGTCTTAATCCATGAAACACTACGAAAAAGAACACAGTTGTTTAGACGAATTTAGAACGAAAAAAAAAAATCAAATCACATTGATACTTATTAGAGTACAAAATTGTTTATGTATTGAGTATAATTGACCTTTGGATTTGTTTGGAATAATATTAGTGTGGCTGTGTGGAGTGCTTGTAAAATGCCACAAGAATCTTTCTTTTCTTCACTGCCAAAATCCTCTCTCTCTATTTTGCTGCTTTTCTTCAAAGCAATTTCAGAATCAATGCTTCTCTCTCACTCTCTCCCTCTCTCTCTCCTCCTGAATTTTCTTCCTTTTAAGCTATCATCACAACCTTCTATAAACAATGTGATTCCAAATCAAAAATGAAAAGAACACCAAGTAAAAATTACACAACATCTCTTATCTTCCAAAAATCTTCACTAATTCTTCTCAAATTTTGCATTTTGAAGCATACCCAGATCCTCCTTTTCCCCCTCTCTACCTGTTATTAGTACACATATCCAAAAGCTTCTGTCTTCCCTCAACAATCTCATCAAGGAAATCATCAAGCTGCCCAACAATGGCGTCCACTCCATTTCTCAATGACCCAAACCAACCATTCAATCTCTCAACTTTCTCCTCAATTTCAACTCCTTCTTCTTCTTCTTCCTCCATACCCCTCTCCAGCTCCACTTTCAGGCCTTCCATGGCTGCCTTTGCTTCCCTGAATTCAAACAGCAAGATCCCCACTGACTGCCCATCTACTCTGTCTATTTCATTTGCCACTCTCTGTCTCAATCTCGCCATTGATGCTAGGAAGCTCGAGCTGAACATGGTCCTTAAATGGTGATCTTCTTCATTCTCAATCTCACTACTTTCATGGAAGCTTGATTCTGGCAAACAATACACAAGAGCACACAGAAGAATCATTAGAAGTAATGAGCTGATTCTCTTCACTGCATGAAGAACCCCTCTGAATCCATTGAAAGCATTCAATTTCGACGTCGATCCAATTCCGGTTGATGTGCCGCCGCTGCCGTTGAAACAGAACAGTGATAATGGATGAATTCTTGTATACATCAAGCTTCTATTTTCCTCCTCTAACCCAAAAACATTCCTCTCGAAATCAGTAATTTCACGAAGAATCTGCAAAACCCCAAAACAGAGTATATCAAAACAGAGTAAAACAGAGCAAAACTGCAGCAAAACCAAATAAAAAACGAACCCTTTGAGAAGCTCGAGCATTAACACGAAGAAAATGAGGATCCTGCAAAGAAGAAACTATAGCAAAAGCTTCCTCATGAAAAAGCTCCAAGCTTGAGATTCCAGATTTGAGGACTTGGCAAGCTTCCCATGTGCGGGAGCTTTCATCCATATACTCATCAAGCCACTTACCACCGACGGGGAGGTGGAGGCGTTGGCCAAGTTGGATGAGCTGAGAGTGGAGGGTTCTAAGAAAAGAGAGGACTTTTTGAAGAAAGTGAAGGGACATTAAGTTGGAGGAGACGAACGAGGCGTCGAGGTCGTCGAGCTCATGGGAGATGAACTGATAGAAGCCATGGAGGGAGGTGGCTGTAGAAGAGGAGGTACCCATTTGAGAGAAGTGGGTAAATGTGTGAAAAGTGGAGAGCTTTATATGTGATGGAGGGGGAGAGATGAAGAAGGGAAGATAAATAGGTGACTCTGTTTCAGAACAGAGGAGGGAAGAATAATATGAAAGGATTGGTTTGTTGGGTGCAATCATGTGTGTTTCCTATTCAGTGGAGGAGATGATTGGGCTCTGCTGTTACAAAAACAATGCTTTTAAGAGAGAGAGAGTCATTGAATTTGTATTGCCAAATGACAATGGATGCCAAAAATGGTTGCTATCTTTGCAAACTTATTACACCAAACCATTAATTTATGTGTTAAATTACAAGGGGAGTATCAGTTTTGTTTACTTTCGTCTCGGAACTTATGAACGTATAACCGCGTTGACGAAAGGAAGGAGCAATGTCAGGATAAAGCACCATTTGTAAAGGTAAGGTCTTAGTTTTCCAGCTTCCCGAGGTTGGGCATGCTCTGCTGTAAAGGTGAAGGAGAGGAGTGAAGTTGCGACCCTAAATATGTTTCTATGATGATCCAAGAACACGCTCACCTCTGATTGGATGCATGGAGGACCGACCCCAGTTTCTTTAAATTTTTCAATTTTGTGTCCAATACACTTCTGAGCTTTAATGGGTATGTCATAGATTTTTACACTCTCAATGGTTTAATGGTTTGTTTGTCTAATAGATCCCTCTGGCCTATGGCCAGTCGATAAATTTCTTAAAAGTTTGAATATTCGAGGACTTACTAGTTAAAAGTTAAAAATTAAGGGACATGACATAACTTTTGAAACCAAACTTAGTAATGTGTAGTTTTGTTGCTGATATAAGTATAGCTCAAGTGAATACCGACACTGATTACTCAGCAATTCGCCCATCTCGAACTTAGTATAACACACGGGCGAGACCATATTTTTCTATAAAATCATTTACTCCTAAATTATTAAAATCTAAAAAAAAAAATAAAAAAAATTGGGGTTTTGGAATCTAGGGATCAAACAAAATTGAAATCAAAATCTTGTAGACCAAGAGCATATTAGGGTTTAGAAGATAAAGATTGAATTATTGGAATGAAGAATTTTGTTTGGTTTTTTTATTAAATAATTAAATAAATAAATAAATAAATAATAAAGATTACTGTTGATGGATTCCCTTCAAAGTAATCTAAACTTCAAATCCAAACGGATTGATAGAATCATTGCCTGAAAAAGTTTTAATTTTTTTATTTTTCAAGAAATTTTTAATTTTTTAAATTTATTCTTTATAAATAAATAAATAAATAAATATATATATATATATATATATATATATATATATATATATATATATATATATATATATATATATATATATATATATATTGGATTAT
>NW_019272024.1:1839342-1855230 GCF_002738345.1 Cucurbita maxima | reverse complement strand
AAATATATATATATATATATATATATATATATATATATATATATATATATATATATATATATATATATATATATATATATATATGTTGGATTATGTTTCTTGAGCTGTAAAAGTTTGACTACTTTGACTCAATGCTTTTTTCATTTTTCTATATATTTTTAGAGAAAATAATTTTTAAAAATTGGAGAAATTAAAAGAATGAGGTGGAAAATAGATTCTGTTGGAAGTTAAAATTTAATATTAATTTTGATAAATAGGCCCAACATTCTGTTTTTAGGGTTTGAATTTGAGATTCTTTGTTTTGTTTATAAAGGAAGAATCATTGCTATGTCTATGCTAGCACAATATATATACCGTTGAACTATGTTTAAATTGGTTTATTTATTTTCTTTTTTGGTTTAAATTGATTTATTTATTTATCTAGATGAGTATATATATATATAAGAGGCTATTGGTCAGTAATCTTTCTTAAAGCTACATTTGTTAATAAACAATTGATGTATCGTTAAGTTATTGTCTTATTAACATATCTAGACAATTGAACGTATCATTTGGATGCTACTCGACACATGAAATTCAACCTATTCATTTGATTGATTTCAGTTTATAGTTGACTCTAAGATCAATTCATCATACAAGTTTAGGGTGTACAAGGAAAGAATAAAACTCCAACTTAATCGTTGGACTATATTCAACCAACCCGACTCAAACATTTTATGATTCGGTTCATCAATTCTTGAAATGATCCATCAAATTTATAATCCAAATAACTAAGCTCGGAAAAAAAACCTTGAACCTGATGGATGAATGAACATAACTTAATGGATGAAACATCAAGTACCATCTCTAAGTTGATGGTTCGATCTCTTGCTCCACAATAGTCGAGCAAAAAAAACTAAACCTTGGAGACCCTCTCACTCATCTACATGCAAATATGTTCTTCTTATGACATTAATCCACACAGAGAATTGAAGCAGATGGGTAATATAAACTTTTTCCTTTCAACTAATTTCATTAAGAAAAAAATGAAGAAACAATACAAAATGATTGATCAAGGCAGAGCTTTGCTTAGCAAATTTTCCCCTTTTTCTTAATTTTTATGGGAAAAACCTCCCTTGATCATCTAATACCTATGTATGTTCATAGCCTCAGATTTCAGAGTTTTATAATCTGCAGCTATGAGAAAAAAAGCTTATCATTATCCCTTATCACATCAATGGAATCAATTTCAGATCCTTCTTCATTTGTCAAAACAGCATTTCTTGCATCAAATCCAAACTTTTCACCTGTTAAGATTCCAAAAACCGGAGTCAAGAACATATCAATCGATCTCGAACTCGCTGAAAATAATGAAGTTTCCATTAGAATGTTACCTGCAACTCTTTTGAGCTCCTCCATTGAATGTGGCAATCTGATGAGCTTTCCAGGATCATCACAAGAAGCCTGTTTTCTGGCTACTGGATGGCCTTTGTATATGTTAACTCTACTAAAATCTAACTCAATGGAGTGTTTCCAGTTGAAACTTTGATCCTTTTCTTCGATCAAAGTCGGTGTCGTCTCTTTTTCGGGCGAACCTTCTATGGTGATTTTGTGGCTCAGCTCCCTTTCCTACAAGAGTTTCAACAGATTTTTCTCTCAAAGATTTGGTTTGGAAATTGTTCCGTTTTCAGGGGACTTGTACTCGAAAATTCGTATACGAACCTGAAGGAAGTTCTTGACGATGACTATACTGTCTTCTTGTTTGATATGCATAGCTTCTTGTAGCACACTTGTTTTGAGCTTCAAGAGCTGTGAAAGAGTTTTGGTTCTGTATGTAAAGCTTTGGTTTTTGCAACAAAGTGCTCCTACTTCCCCAAACATACTGCCACTGTGTAATGTTCCGACAATCCGTTCCACCTCCGTCTCACAGTCGATAATTTCGATTTCCCCTGACACGATGATATAAACTTCTTCCGGGCTTTCGTTATGTACTATCACGTCCTCTTTAGGCGGTATATACTCGGCTTTCATCTCGGCTACCTGTCACATTTTATGGCATAGTTAGCTAAAGTTCATAGGTGAGTAGTCCAAACCCAAGCTAAAGAACTGCTAAGCTCACCAGCATCACAAGTGTTTCCTTTGAGACACCCTTGAAGAGGTAGAGTTTCTCCACGGTCGGCATAAACAATTGCTGACAGATGCTATGGCAAATCGACTTCGGAAGCTGTTCGATCAGTTGTTGTTGGTTTAGGCTCTCGGCTTTGAATCTTAAACACATGTATGCTAATATGTGTTCCTTCAACTTCGAAGGCAGGCGGTTTCGGTTAACAAAATTCGATGCCAGTTCGATGCTGTTTCTCTGCAAAAGCATACCAATTCACGTAATTGTGAGATCACACATCGGTTAGGGAGGAGAACAAAACCCCCTTTATAAGGGTGTGGGAAAAGGGTGTGGAAACCTCTCCCTAGCAGCCGCATTTTAAAAACCTTGAGGGTAAGCCCGAAAGGGAAAGCCTAAAGAGGACAATATCTGCTAGTAGTGGGCTTGGGCCATTATAAATGGTAACAGAGTCTGACACTGGAGGATGTGATAGAGAGGAGCTTGTTCTCCAAAAGGAGTAAACACGAGGCGGTGTACCAGCAAGGATGTTGGGCCCCCGAATGGGGGTGGATTTGGTGGGGGTCTCACATTGATTGGAGAAAGGAACAAGTGTTAGCGAGGACGCTGGGCCCTAAAGGGGGGTAGATTATGAGATCCCACATCGGTTGGGGAGGAGAACGAAACACCCTTTATAAGGGTGTGGAAACCTCTCCCTAGCAGACGCGTTTTAAAAACCTTGAGGGTAAACCCGAAAGGAAAGCCCAAAGAGGACAATATCGGCTAGCAGTGGGCTTGGGCCGTAACAGTAATGGTCGAGTTAAAACAACAGGAATCGTATATAGAAAGAAATATAAAAAGGAACTGATGTGAATGACTTACGAATTCCATTGTGCGTCGAGTTCCTTCAACGACTAGGTTTGTCATGTTACCGATCAAGTAAGCGGTTAACCCGAGATTGAAGAGCATGTAGAAAATTATAAAGATCATCTCCATGGTGTTCACAGCATGAAGATCACCATAACCAACAGTGGTCATAGTGGTGATAGACCAATACATGGATGAAACATATCTCACTCCAAAGCTAGTCTCTTTGAAATTTGGAAACGCTGTTCCAATCCATGTCTTTCCTTCATGTGGATACCGGTCAGCCAACATGTAGTAGAGGCATGCGGCACAATGGACATAGAGCAAAGTAACCTACAAACAAAACACCAACTTTTAACCAACCTTTCAAGAAGATTCAATCAGTTTGAACAGATTCTTTATTTTACTTACAAATAGAAGCCTAGCACATCGAATCCAAAAGTAGCTGAATCTAATGTCCTTCTCGAGCCTGAACATCGGAATAGAACGTTAATAAGGTTCGAGCGTTTGGAATAAGTGATCAATAAGATAAGATGATGAAGAACAAACCTTGTAAAAAGTTGCTTGACACGTCGCAGTCGCCAGAATCTGAGCAATCCTAGGAGGGCAAAAGGGAGACAAATATCATATTTGCCTGTGGACAGATAGGCCAGTGATTCAAATGGGATTGTTGATGCCAAATCCATCAAGAACCATGTCGAAAGGTACCTATGGAACACCATTTATGTAAGTTGTAGAGATTTAGGCTAAAATCCCATAACAAGTATTTGACAACCGCTAGAAGATATTGTCCTCTTTGGGTTTTCCCTTTCGGGCTTCCCCTCAAGGTTTTTAAAACGTGTCTATTAGGGAGAGGTTTCCACACCCTTATAAAGAATGTTTCGCTATCTTCCTCAATCGATGTGAGATCTCAGAATCCACTCTCCTTCGGGGCCCAGCATCCTCGCTGGCACTCGTTCCCTTTTTCAATCGATGTGGGACCCCTCAATCCACCCTATTCGGGGCCAACGTCCTTGCTGGCACACCACCTCGTGTCTGGCTCTGATACCATTTGTAACAGCCCGAGGCCACCACAAGTAGATATTGTCCACTTTGGCTCATTACCTATCGCCGTCAGCCTCACAGTTTTAAAACACGTCTACTATGGAGAGGTTTCCACACCCTTGTAAGAAATGTTTCGTTCTCCTCTCAAACCGATGTGGGATCTCACAATCCACCCCAACCCAACACCAATGTGGGATCTCACAATAGCACATTCACATTTCACGAGTGAAACCACAGCTTAAAACTATCACTGGATGAACTTCCAAGAGTAAAACCTTATCATAAAAAGCATAGCAAGGTCGGAAAATCCTTCAAACAAGGTTTTCCAATCGAAAACAAAGTAAAATCAACAAGCTAACACAGCCACAACAATGTAGTTACAATTTCAGAATACTATTTCCAGCACACTCGCATTGATCACATGTTCTTCAACTTAAAGAACATTGAAAAAACTACTCTCCAAACACATTTTGCTTTGCGTACAAGAACTCAAAATTAACCACAGCAACAAACTGATAAATATACCTAATAACAGCCAAATACCCAATGAAAGAACATCCAATTTCAGAGAAAATTAACCATAATCTACCCCTCAGAAGACGGATTTCCTCCATACCTACCACAAAAATTCGTACTAAAAACCACATTTCAAAACCTAGAATGAACAAAGAAAAGGGAAATGGGAGTATAAGGAATGTAGGATTCAAACCTAATAGCTATCTTCTTAGAATCGCGAACGAGAAGCTGAGTCCGATGATCAATGTAAGCAACGAAGAAGGTGAAGAAGATGTCAATGGCGAAGAAGAGATCGACAACATTGTCTACAATTAACAATCGGCGCTTGGGAATTGCGTCCACAAACGCCACTTCCATTGGGTAAACCCACACAGAATAAGCAACCAAAACCACCATGAACGACTGCCACCACCTGCAAATTCACCCGCGGTAAAATTCTCCAAAATTTTAATCCGAGATAACTTAAAAATTATTTTTAAACAATTTACACGTGTGCATTGTGTAATTTTTTATTTATTTATTTATTTATTTTTGCTCGTAAGTCAAAATAAAAATGTTTTTTTTTTCAACGGGAATATAATTTAGTATCAAGGCATCTATAATTATATCTTTTATTTATTTCTTTCTTATAAAAATTAATTTCTTTAAATTATTTATTTTATTCATTAAATATGATATTCATAAGAACAAAAATATTTAAATTGATTAAAATTTATATTTTCCTAAAATAGATAGACAAGAACCAAGTTGGTATATTTTTATTATAGTTAAAATTTTAAGATAAATAAATAAATAAATAAATAAAAAGAAAAAGAAAAAGAGAATTATACCTTTTCCTTTTTTAAAAGTAAAAATCTTTTTTCACCCATTACTCACTTTTATTATTATTATTATAAGAATTTGTGTATTTATTTTCCTCTCTCTTCTATTATTAATTATTATTATTATTATTATTATTATTTTCTCTCAATTTTATTTTTATTGAATAGATAAGATCCATATGAAGATTTGGTGATCTAAAATTAATGAAAATAATTTTAAAAAATATTGACTTATTTATATTTGTAGAATTCTCCGCCCCATAAATTTGCATTGAATGAAACAATTATTTATTTATTTATTTATTTATTATTATTATTATTATAATAGAGACAGCTAATTATCAAACATTGTGGAAAAAAAAACTTCTCTTAATGGTAAAGAATCTTTTTGATACCCCGAAAACCTACTGTTTTGTCGGCAATAGTTAAATAGTATATTTATTTTATTAATAAAATATAATATAATATAAATATTAATACATAATTTGCAATAAAACTTCCAAAAAAAATCAAAATGCAAAAATAGTTGAAATTTAAAAACATCATAACTAATAATTATAATTTTATTATTATTATTACTATTATTCATTTTTCTAATATATTTTTCCTTTGGAGGAAATATCGAAAAAAAAAATTAATAGATCTATTTCGTCGTGATTGAGCTATGATCATGTTGATAGATATTATCCAATAATATGGATGTAAAAGAAAATAAAAATGGGTTTTGTTTGTTTGAAAATATGCCGCCATTATTTTTGGAAAATTTTAACTAAAACAAAATAAAAATTAACCACGAGAGTGTGTGAGTACCTGTATTTTGAGCTCATGGGAGAGATGATCCATTTATGATGCTTCACTTGATTGTCATCAGTAAAGCTCGATACTCCCAAAGGTGGAAGTATAACCTTCGAAAGCTCTCTAAGGCTCAACGACGATGGTAAATCGCTATCGCTATCGTTATCGTCGTCGCTTCTGTGATTCTGATCTTCCTTCTTGTCCTCATCGGCGTCTTTCTCGGCGGTGTCGGGGCGGTGGAGGAAGTGAATCTGCATAAGTAGAGAGGGAAAAATGGGAGAATGGAGAGGTCGGATTGAATTGGGTTGGGTTGTGTTGGGTGGGTGGTGCTTTCAAGATGTGTTGGGTGTTTTTGTGAAGAATGGTGATGTGATTTATATGAAATTTGGGGAAGGTTCTTAGATATTGGGAGGTTTGGGCTTTGATTTGAATGAAATTGAATGATTTTGACCCATTTACGTAAGACATTTCAAAGGTGGAGATGATAAATGGAATGGGGTGGCTTGGAGGCTTCCAATCAATCAAACTTTCTAGATAATTTAGTCAATCTTTTTATCCTCGGAGTGGGTAGGGTTAAATTTGTCATTTCCTTTTTGTTCGTTTTTTGTTTTCAACTTTTAAATTTGGTGACATGAAATACTCCACTTGCTACAATCGCTCGTTTCTTGGCAACAAACTTGTGATTATGCAACCCTCACTTCTCAGCAACAAGTGAGTTAAGTCAATTCGTTTGCGTGTCGCTTACGACCAAACAACATATGCTCGAGCCTCTGACCCTAATTTAAAAAGAAAGTTTTAGAAAACGGGACAATAAAATTTTCGAAAGAAAATTTGAAAGTAAGATTTAGGCTTAGTAGTATATAACTATTCGGGTTGTTGTTAAATTTTAAAAAATGTATACATTTTTAATTATATATATACATACATGTTTTTATTTTTATATTTATTGTTATTTATTTATTTTATTATTTATTTTTCCACAAGCTCTTAAAAATCAAATTTACAAAGGTAATTTTTTAAATATATATTTAAATCGGATAATAAATCTTAATTAAATGCTTTATGAATTATCGTTTTCTTTTTATTAAAAAATAAAATTTTGACTAAATAACTAAAAATTATCTCAATTCAAAACATTTGCTTGTTAATCTCTTCTCGAAATGGTATATATTTCGACTCCTAACAATTTAACATAAACTATTAAACCTTCTCGTGAGACAATCACATATTCGTCTATTTTTTTTTTTATCTCATTAATGATCGATTTTATTCTCGAGCAAACCGCTTGTCTAATATGCATCATATCAGAATATGAGATAACCTAATAAACTCGATTACAAATCACAATGTGAGATAACATGTCTTGTCTAGCTACTCTTCATCTCGCCTTTTTTAAATCAAAAGTCACGTGATTTTATTTTTTCTTTCATTTAATATTTTTTACGTCTTTTTTTTATATTCTTCATATGACCTTGATCCCCTCAAAGATTTTAAAATATTGTTTATGATTTGAACTCGGAATGACCAGTTTTATATTAGTTTTTTTTAATAAAATTTAAAATTTTATTATTAAGTGTTAAAAGAAAGGTAAAAAACTCATTAGAATTTTTTTAATTAATTAATATTTTAATGATGACAAATCTAATTCGACCTATTTTAAATCATTTAAATTAGAGCGGAAATAAATAAAATGGGTTTGAGATGGCATATTAATTTAATAATATATAGATTGGAAAAGAAATTATTAGTGGAATTTTGATGGTTTAAAACAATTAATTATGTAAATAATATAATGTAATATAATATTTTAAATTAAAAATTTGCACATGACCGTCCGACATGGCAGAGAATTAAAAAAATTAAAAACCCAAACCAATACTTGCAAATAGATTATATTATAATAATATTATTGTAATATTATATTTTTAAAAAACTGAAATTGGCCGTTACTCTCTCACATATATAATAATATTATTATTATTATCTATCTTCCACTAATTTTCTATTATTGTACAATAAATTAATTTTTTATTTTGATAGCTTTCTTATCTATTTAAGCTATCTTTTATTTAATATCTTTTACAACTTTCTAGTAAAGTTATGATTGCTCTCTCCCACCTTTTAATTTTAAATTTTTTTTATAATTAATTTTATTATACAGTTGCCAGAGTTCAAATGGTAGTTGAGTTTGTTCTTGAACTTGTTTATTCAAATTTTGAAGAGGCGCTTCAAAAATGGAGTAGATCGAACATGATTGATCTACTGCAAAATTACAATGTTGCTGTGATTTAACTCGGGTTCTATATATATATATATATATATACCCGACTATTATGGTAAAGAATCTTTAATCATTTCATATTTTTCCATCTATTTGAACTTACCTAATTTATAGAACTAAAATGGAATGGACCATTTCCAAATAAAAGTCTTTTGAATGAAGCGTTAGATATATAACGCATTAAAAATATAATATAGTTTTTGGAAATTATTTATATTTAAAAAAGAAAAATAATTTATATAAACAATTCCAACCACCAAAGTTACCTACCTTGGCCTAGCCATCCACTCAAGCTTTCCATTATACATTGAATTTTATATGAGAAATTATATCGTGTATGTTATGTTCTAGTCCTTATTGTAGTGCTATGTCACGTGTTTTAAACATTAATTTTTAGTCAACTCAAAATAATAATATTATTATTTCAATTATTTCGTCGAATCTTCGATATAATTTTCTTTGATCACAACTATCATAATTACTTCGTGGTACTCGTGGGACGTGAGAAAATATTTTAAACTGAAATATCAAATGAACTATATATTAATTTTGTCACGTTATAATTGTAATTTTATGTAAATACCGAGATCCAACCCCTCAAGGCTTTAAAATGCATCTACTAGGAGAAGGTTTCCATATCCTTACAAATGGTGGACATCAAGTTAGGTTAGAACCCTATTCGTGTTGCTTGGGTGACCAAGTTAACCAATCTAAAAATATATATTAAATTCAAAATTTGATAATTCCACGTAGTCAGTAATTAAAATATTCGTCGATATATCACTATAATATTAATTAATATATCCTATATAAACATAAACATGCGTAAATGAGTAAAAAACTTATTTAATTTCAATTTGACTTTGAATATTTACACAAAAATCTATAATTATATCTTGGACTAAAAAAATTAATTATTAATTTTAAAAGATTTACTACTTTTTTTTATTTACAAAAATATGTACTAATATTTTGATCATATAACCACCAACATAGTTTAATGTTCCAGCCTCAACCTGAATTTATTATTATTATTATTTATTCTATTTGAATAAGAATTTTTGAAAGTGACAGTATAAAATAAACCGACACGTAGATTTGTTTTTACTGGACTGATCGGTCATTTTATTTATTTTTTGCACCTACTACTTGCTTTTGCCGGTCAAATTCGGTAGCCAGTACCTTCTAAAAGGTCTCCTCCATTAGCAAAATTTGGTGGATTAATTAATATAAAAACATTCCCTTTTTAATTAAAAAAATAAAAACAATTTATTTAATTTAATTTAATTTTAGTTAGAGGTTAGGAATTTAATTGGTCTCATCCAATTCTTTATTTAAAATAAAATATTATTTATGAAAATCTAGGTAGACGTCCACGGTGACAATGATATATAATAGACAAAAACGAACAATAGAGCCAAACATCAGGCAGTGTAGCAACAGCAACGAGAACGTTAGCTCTAAGAAGTTGGATTGTAAAATACATCGTCGATTGGAGAAGGCGTCACGGGCCAACGAACAAGTTACACCTCCACTCTTAAATTTAAAATATTAAAAACAAATATAATTTTAAAAAATCAATTACTTTTAAAACCTAATTGATTAAATTAAACACCGAATCATACATTTAGTCAATAAATTTGTAATCAGTATTTATCGAGATTATCGTGCTTTCAAATCGATATATTTTATTGTAAGAATAATTTTTACTTTAATACGTTAAATTTTAAACTTTACTTAAATGTAAAATTTAAATCACGCGACAAATTTCAATTAATTCTGTATGAGTTCTTATGCTATCTTATCTAAGTACTTTGACAATTGTTTTAGTACAAATAATATATTATTTTTTTCGTACTATATATATTTTATTTTAAAAACACATTTTAAATATAAAATTTATTTTTCTTGTTTAATCACTTTAGAATTAGTTTTTAGATAATTCATAAAGTCAAAAATAGTTTTGAATTAATCTAAAATTTTTAAAATTCTTTTATGTATTAAGATTTTTTTAAAAAAATTAAATTTATTTTAAAGGATTAAAGTAATAATATTGGCGAACATTTTAGTCACCTAAAAAAATATAAATTTTAAAAATAAAATTACGTTTGGAATTTATTTAATTGGAATATTTCAAATTTTATTTTATCATTTTGAATTTTTTTTTTAAATTCTTATTGAATAATATTCTTGTTTATTACATTTATTACAATTTTAAAAGATTATATGACTAGACATTTTTTTTATATATAAAATATTACGTCACGCGTAGAATATAAATTCATATAAATTCATCGAATTCACTGTTAAATTATATTTTAAAAAATTATAATTTTCTTAGCAATTAAATTAGATTTAAATCAATATATTTATTACATTATAAATTTGAGAGGCATCTACGCTCTACACTCCATTATTTTAAATTATTTTTCTCTATTTAATCTTATTAGTGTCAATGTATTGAATGAGAAGATACTTTTTTTCTCTTTTTTATTTTCCTTTCTTTGGAAAAAATTGTTTTCTTTTTTCAATAATAATAATAATAATAAGAATAAAACAAATAATATATATGAATGGACAATATAAATCATCCACTCATCCAAAGCAAATATTTTTGTACGTGTCGAAATAAAATACTTTACGAAAGAGCTTTTGTGTGGCTCAAATTCTCACGAATATTAAAGTATTGACCATACTTTCGGTTGAATTGCTTATCTAGTATCTCGGGATTTTTTAAATTTTATATTTAATAAATTTATAAACTTAAAAACTGTCTAATATAGTCATCGACACCTAATATATTAAAAGTTTTTAAAATTAATTGATACAAAAATGAGTTTTATGTCAAATGTGACTATAAAGTACTGTTTTTTTTTTTTTTAAAAAAACATATTTGGTCCAAAAAAAAAAAAAAACATGTTTTTTTATATGTTTTAAAAGGGAAATAAAAACATGTGGCCCTTATTGAAAAAGGGTATGGACCAATTACCAATCCATCCTTGCTTTAAAGGCCATTTTTATTTGGCATTTATTAGTGATGGGGGCAACCAATAATGCTTGACCAAACCCACAACAGTCTTTTTCGGTGCCATTTTTCAAATATTGTATAAAATTGATTTTTTTTTAATTATTTAACTATGAAATTAAGTTTTTTTTTTTTTTTTTTCCTGATTTAAAATAGTGAAATAATATTAATTAAATCATTAATATTACTATAAGGATTAGTGGGCTGACTCTTCGGCTTATAACCTATTGGGCTTATTTGGATGGTGGTGGGCCGGTTCGTTTTACAATCTAAATCCGGTTAATTTTCGGGAGCCATGTGAAATGACAAGATTGCCCTCCAATAGTATGTAGAATAACGATAATGCCTTTTGTGTAACCATGCGGTGTTTTCTTCCTCTGCGGAGTCTTCTCCATCGTCGCCGAGCTAGAGCGGCTCACTTTCGGAACATCATCTTCTCGGCAACCTTTGGTCTCTGATTTATCACCACCCATCTCTTTTCGAGCTCATCAATGATGGAGTCTCTGCATTTCAATAATTGAAGTGAAGATCGTGATTGTTTTTGCATTGCTAATGGGGACGAGCTGTTTTAGATCTGGGTGTCGACCTCTGATCGTTGTATTGTTGTTGGCAATCTATGGAGGCAGTGGAGGTTTTGCTGAGATTCGAAGACCGAAGAACGTGCAGGTTGCGGTTCAAGCCAAGTGGTCCGGCACTTCAATTCTCCTAGAAGCTGGGTACTTTTGCTTTTGTTTTCCTTTCCCTGTTTTGTAATCGTTGATTTGTAGCTACTGCAATGGAGTTCTAATCAGAAATTCTTGTCGAAGAAAATTGAGTTATGTAGATGAAGTCCTGCTCCATTTGTTGTTTATGTTTCAACTTTTAGCCATTTTCGGATTTGTTGTTTAGTGAGATCCAGTTTTCTCATTCAGGGTCGTCAAAATAATGTTCATTGAGGGCAATGCTTGTGTATGAGCAATACTTTTCGTTTGTTTTGAAAGTGGACATGATTATAGTTTTATTGTGTTCTTATATGAAAGATGGTTTATTTGATTTTGCCTTATTTTCAATTGTAAGGCATTGAAGAATAAATGTATGAAAATTTAACTGCTGAATTGCAATCAGCGAATTATTATCAGCCAATATCCACAAATGTTCATCGTTACTGTGAGTGAAGTTTTTGGTTTCTACACAATGTGGTGACTTCTATATTTTTGTTGAGTACAGTGAATTACTTGCTAAAGAACGGAAAGATCTTTACTGGGATTTTATTGAGGTCTGGCTTCGTGAGGAAGGAAATGGTGCTGATGCTGATGCTACTACGGCTAAGGCTTGTCTGAAGAAGATTTTAAAGCATGGACGTTTTCTTCTAAATGAGCCTCTGGCCTCATTATTTGAATTTTCTCTCATTCTACGATCAGCGTCTCCTAGATTGGTTCTTTACCGACAGTTAGCTGATGAATCGCTTTCCTCTTTTCCTCTGCCTGAAGAAAATAACTGCAACATTGTTGGTGAAGGAAATGAAGGCATTGAAAGAAGGAAGTCAGATACTTCACTTGTTGGACAGAACCCAAAATCTCCTGGCGGAAAATGTTGTTGGGTGGATACTGGGGGATCCCTATTTTTCGATGTTCCAGAATTGCTAACGTGGCTCGAGAATCCTGCTGAAAGGTTAGTAATATTAACCAACTCAGTCTAAGGTGTAGGAGATGTTGTAGATATTTCACAAGAATTGTTTTACTAGAATTAAACCAGTATAGAAATTCAACTGGGACAAACCATTTCTAGGACATATTAGCCAACTCAACCTGACCCATAAACTAAGCTGGTGAGTTTGATTTGATACGGGTTCATACATGAGCAATATAATTGTTTGATTGGTTTGATAAATTAGGATCGAATACATACATCCAATGATCCAATACTCACAATTTGTTTCCTAATTAGGAACATTGTAAGGCAAGTAAAGAATTCTATGGTTGTGGCTTTGTGATGGAAAAGCAGCAAGTTGAGACACCCCATTGTTATCTAGTTAAAAATATTTTGATTTAAAAAAATCCTCCAAGAAATTAGAAAGTACATAGGAAAAGTTTTCACATAAATCAAATCCGTAACTGGAAGGTCAGTGTCCCATTATGATTTTCATGAAGGAATTAGTTTGATTGGACTGTTGGTGGATGAAACAGGTGAATTGGATATAGGATCTGCAATCTGGATACTTAATTCATTTTCTTTTGTTGCCCTCTTCCTTTTCACCGAGAACATATTTAAATTTCCATTATCTACATTATGTTATTCTTAATATGTTTTTATAATTTCATTTTTTGCTGTCAGCGTTGGGGATTCTATACAGCCACCCGATTTGTATGACTTTGACCATATTCACTTTGGTTCATCTTCTGAAAGTAGAGTAGCCATCCTTTATGGAGCCCTTGGAACTGATTGCTTTAAGCAATTTCATGTCACACTTGTCAAAGCTGCCAAAGAGGTTCATCGCTTGTGTTCCAATTGTTTGTTTTGATATTATGCTCATTATTATTTTATAATTCTTTCTATTTGGAATATGGATTCTTCATTTCATAGGAAGTGTGAAATTTTATAAAACAGGGAATCCCTTGAGCCATAGGAATTACACGTATGAAATTACAGACATGGATACTTCATTGCATAGAAAGTATTATGGTCATTGTATTATTTAAACACCCTGGGTTAGTCTACTGGTCAATAAGAGCCATGTTAAGTAATAAGGGGATTAATGAGAATACTTTAGCTTTCATGCCGTGATGGCCACCTACCTAAGATTTAATATTCTATGATTTGCCTTGACAACCAAATGTAGTAGGGCTAGATAGTTATCCCACAAGAATAGTTGAGGTGCGTGCAAGCTGGTTCTACACTCATGGATACAAAAAAAAAAAAAAAAAAATCGCATTGTATTAATTAAAATTAAGGTTATGTTTTGGTCTTGAAACTATGAGGGTAGATCTCAATATGATTCCAGAGCTACTGTGTGTTTATTTTCAACTTAGTATATCATATGAAATATTGTTAACTCTATTGATGATTTAGCTAATTGTATCACCACTATTTGTTGCATTCTTTTTTTCTAATGTCTATATATTGTATGCTGTTTGATTAAATTTTCAGGGAAAAGTTAAATATGTTGTTCGACCTGTAATTCCTTCTGGCTGTGAAGTAAAAATTAATTCCTGTGGAGATGTTGGTGCACGAGGTTCCATGAACTTGGGTGGTTATGGTGTAGAACTGGCTCTGAAGAACATGGAATATAAGGCCATGGATGATAGTGCGATTAAGAAAGGTCAGTTCGGTTTCCCAGTTTATTCTGATGCTATTTTGTATTATGTTCTTTTGACATGATATGTTTTTCATATGACTCAGAACTCCTACAACGAAACAACACAAATGTTTCATATTTTCTTTTTTTTTTTCATTCTGCCTTGTTAACGTGAGGTCTCATACTAGTTGGGAAAAAAGGATGTAGATTGATTTACTATGAATTCAGTGGGTAGGGGAATCGGACATTCGACTTTATTCCATCACTGGCTAATTTTATGTTAAGATTTTTCTGGGTTAAGATGCCTTGAAATGAAATGGCCTTATGAATCGCAGGTGTCACTTTGGAAGATCCTCGGACTGAAGATCTCAGTCAAGAAGTTAGAGGCTTCATATTTTCCAAGATTTTGGTTTGTTTTCCTTCAAGATACTTCGTCTCTTTTTTTCATTTTTTTACTAAGGTATTTTTCATTTTTTCATTTTTTTTAATGATTGCTATATCATATTATATCAAGCAATGATTTGGATGGTCTGCAATTTACTTCAATGGTCATTAAATTGATATTCACTTTGATGGTTACATTTTCTTTCATTATTTATTTGGCACATTTTCTACATTCAGCTCATCTTCAAAATTGAAGTGGAGTTTCTCTTTTAGTGTTCTTATTATATATATTTATTTTATAAATGCTAGACTGGATTGCCCTTTGAGCTACTCTTACCTGACCTCATACAGATTCTGTCGTTTTAAGGATTTTAGCTTCTTTCAAACTGAAATACTGAACGTAGCAGGTGCCTATTTCTTTTGGTAGTTTTTGTAACAATGCATGGCTTACCTCCCCATGGTGGTGTTACAATGCTAGAAAGTTCTTTTGCAACTATAACTTCTCCATGATCTTCCGAGATTGGAAAGCTCTTCTTCACAAGCTTTGGACGGGGTCATCCCTTCCCTCGCCCCGAGGTTTCCCCATTTTTATGAAGTAATACATCAAGTTTCTTACATGAGAAAAAAGAAAAAGAGAAAAAGAAATGTACTAGTGTACCTAGTTGAAAGAAAAACTGATTCCCCCATGATACCTCCTGGTATGTATTTTCATGGGGACTATTTGGTCTCTTTGTTGGCCATAGGTGCACAGTAGCTGCAGTTTTTTTTTTTTTTTTTTTTTTTTTTTTTTTTTTTTTTTTTTTT
>NW_019272024.1:1829177-1839198 GCF_002738345.1 Cucurbita maxima | reverse complement strand
TTTTTTTTTTTTTTTTTTTTTTTTTTTTTTTTTTTTTTTTTTTTTTTTTTTTTTTTGTAGTTTATTGTACTTTCACTCATAATGAACACGTTTATTGTTCTTCTCTCTTAATGAAAGCACGTTTATTACCTATTAAATATGATGTAACTTGTCCAGAGAAAACATAGATAGATAGAAAGGAAAGAAAAATGAAAAACAGTAACTAAGGTTGAAAATATTTTTTTTGTTCCACGTAGGAACGGAAACCAGAGCTAACATCTGAGATCATGGCTTTTAGGGATTATCTATTGTCATCAACTGTTTCAGACACACTTAATGTGTGGGAACTGAAGGGTAATTGGACTTTTAAGTTTACTGTATGATACCCTCTTGGTGTCTTTGTTTCAAAGCCTAATTAATTGCTTTCTTCTTGGCAGATTTGGGACATCAAACTGCACAGAGAATAGTACAGGCCTCTGATCCTTTGCAGTCAATGCAGGAAATAAATCAAAATTTTCCTACCATAGTTTCTTCACTATCTCGCATGAAGGTAAATGCTCAATAAGGTACCCCTATATGAAGTGACCTTATGGTGTGAAATGTCTTTGCCATTAATATTTTTGGTTTTTCTGCTGATTGGCGTTGCAGCTCAATGATTCAGTTAAAGATGAAATAACTGCTAACCAACGCATGGTTCCACCTGGCAAGTCCTTAATGGCTCTCAATGGTGCTTTAATCAATATTGAAGATGTTGACCTCTATCTGTAATGCTTATGCTCCCCTTGATATTTTCTCTTTCTTTCACTTCTAAACATTTTAGACTGTGCAACGTCATTTTTAGTTTACCTGAAGTTTCAGATTCTTACTTATTTGAATAGGTTAATGATCTTGAGCTCATTATTTTAAATTTTGTGGATAATGCATACACATTTATCTCTTTAGTAGGGAATGTTATTTACATTTTACACAGAGGTACTGTCATCCTGTCCTTTTGGTATCATTAGTTAGGTTCCATCCATTGTCCACCAATATTTTTTTTGTTCATAGTGTATACCAGTGGGATCTTTTAACCTCCTCCCACTCTTTTATAGGTTGATTGACATGATCCATCAGGACTTATTGTTGGCAGATCAATTTACAAAACTGAAGGTAAAGAATTTAGTTCTCCTTGCGATTTATGATAGATATATAATTTAGAAACAAAAAGGTACAAAGCAAGTTAAAAAATATGACTTGCTTAGAAAGAAGGAGGAACGGAAGGAAGAACAAAAAATTGCCCCTAAATTTTGGTAGTTTGAAAAAAATATATATATAAAGAAAATTTAGATTTTACAGTTTTTTTTTTTTACTTTAATTTCTCCCTCTTAATTTTTAGAATTGAAAAATTATCTGGATCCACCCCTGTTGAAAGACAAGCATCTTTTGGCTGAGTTCACTCGTTGATCCTTTTTGTTTTGTTTAATTGATCTTCGCTCTCCAATTCCTCTATTTTCCTCGCTTTGAAGGTTCAGAGAAGGTATAAAAAAATTTTATTGAAGGAAGTGGTTAATACTAATTACCTCGTCCAAAGTCTCTCACTTTTATGTGATTTTCACTGTTTTGATGACTGGTTGGACGCCCTTTTGGTAACTCCACAATCTTTTTCTGTACAATTGTAAAAAGTTATGCGGCATCTCCTTGAGAAGTGGCTGAGTTATGAGGAAGGTCCCATTAGAAGAGTTTGGAGAGCTATGTTCCATTCTTGTTGTCCAAGATGGAAAAAAAAAAAAAAAAAAAAAAAAAAAAAAAAAAAAAAAAAAAAAAAAAAAAAGAAAAAAAGAAAAGAAAAGAAAAGGAAAATCTTGTGTTAAGAATTAGTTCATTCTATTGTCTCCTCAATTTGGAAGGTGAAGTTTTTTGTGTCACAAGTTTTGTGTGGAAGAGTTAACACCTTGGATTGGAACTCGACTAGAGGTTCTTTAGTGGTTGGGTCTCTTTATTGTATTATTTGCAAGCGGGCGGCAGAGAACTTGGATTATAACGTGTGGAGTGAGTTTTCCTTTATCCGTCCTTTGTGATAAAGGGCGATCTTTGTGGCAAGTTAGAATGTGCTATTTTGCGAGGGCTTTGAGGTGAGAGAAACAATATAATCTTCTGAGGGCGTGAATTCTTTTGGCATTCTTTGGTCCCTTGTTAGATTCTCTGTTTCTAGGTTCTTTTGTTAATCGCTTGGCCTTATTTCTCTTGACCGAAGCCCCTTCTTATGGTCGGACTCCTTTTTGTGGGGTTTTCTTTTTTGCATGCCTGTGTATTCTTTCATTTTTTCTCAATGAAAGTCAAGTTTTTTCATCTAAAAAGTTATAAGGATGTTTCTATTACTCAAGTTTCAAGCATTGAAACACCTAAGGTTAAAAGTGTTTTGACTTAGTTGAAGTCCCAATTTGTTTGTTAATGAATTGATGTTGCCAACAATCAGATTCCTCATCATACTATTCGGAAACTTCTGTCAAGTTTGCCTCCATCTGATTCCGACATGCTTCGTGTGGACTTCCGTTCTTCTCATGTGCATTTCCTCAACAACTTGGAAGAAGATGCTATGTATAAGCGATGGAGGAGCAACATCAATGAGGTAATTTAATAACGCATCACATTCTCATTTTCAATGATTGATGGTTAGTTTTGTTTCATTTTTCGATCTCTAAGTACATACTTTAACTCCTGTAGATTTTAATGCCAGTCTTTCCTGGACAAGTTCGTTACATCCGCAAAAACCTATTTCATGCTGTTTATGCTATTGATCCTGCAACAGTTTGTGGTCTACAGGTTTTTTATTTTTCTGAACCATTTCTTTGTTTAGAAAGAATGTTGCTGCTAAATCATTTTCTTCTCCTTAATTATGAAATCCAAACATGCAGACAATTGACATGATCCTGTCATTTTATGAGAACAATTTTCCAATTAGATTTGGGGTTTTACTGTACTCTTCCAAATTTATCAAGCAAACTGAAAGCAGTGATGATGAATTAACGAAATCCGAGGCAGATACTTCCTGTTTGGTAACTTATTTCTATTTCTATTTCTATTTTATCTTTGACTCGAATCAGCAGGCAATTTATTATCTACGGTCTATGATTTACAATATCAACAATATTTCTACGTTTCTCCTAATCATTAATCACAATGTTCAGCTACTGACAATTTAGTACTTCGTTGGTTTGAAGATCTTGAATCACACTGCTTATTATGATGAATGTCTGTTTTTGCAGATGATACAGCTGTTCATTTATTTAAAGGAGAACCACGGAGTTCAAACGGCCTTTCAGTTTTTGAGCAATGTATGTTCTGCAGCTTTGTTCACATTGTTTCGTCTTGTTGGTTAGCATCCTCTTAATCAGCAAACTATACATTCATTTTTTTTTTTTTTTTTTTGGTTCATTCCAATCGGATAGATTTTGTAATTTCCCTTGGTTGTTAATTGGGACATATTTATTTGTTTATTATTATTATTATTATTTTTTGATAAAAACTGAGCTCTCATAAAGAAAACGTATGTATGTATGGGGCATACAAAAAAACTAACCTCCAAATGAGCCAAGCTAATTTTGGGACATATTTCTTTCTTTCTATTCATTGTGTTACCTAATGATATGTTTTCTTTGATCTAAAAATCTCTTACTGCAATATTGTCCAAAATAAAAAAACCTCTTACTGCAAGAAGTTCGGGAGGTGTGTGGTTTAATGCATGTTTATGGACTTCCGATAATCGGACTCTGTAATTTTCAGTTTGATGTAATTCTTATGGGTTAGTCCATTCTTGTATCTAGCTGCGGACTCCTTTTGTGGGTTTGTTTTTTTTTACATGTCCTTGTATATTGTTATTCTTGAAGAAAGTTCGATTTCTTAAAAAAAAAAAAAAATGATGTCTTCGATTCATATGTTTCTTAGTTTCCTTGCTAATAAGTGTGGGAGACTAGTTATCGTAGCATGACTTCCAATGTTTTGGTTTATTTTCTCAAAATTGGATTACATACTGCTGCGAAAGGCTGCAGACAGGTTTTTTTGCTCAATATTGAATTGAATCAGGTAAACAAATTACGGCTTGAAGCAGATGGTTTAGCTGATGATGCTCCTGAAATGCATCATGTTGAAGGAGCTTTTGTGGAAAAGCTTCTGTAAGTTCACTGAATATGTTGAATTCCATCAATGGATGTTAACGCCAATATCACATATTGTATCTTTTCTTATGGTTTCTAGTGTCAAAATCTATTTATTACCAATAATATAGAACAGTTGACTTCATTCTGTTTTTATAGACCCAAGTCAAAATCTCCTCCTCAAGACGTGCTACTAAAGCTGGAGAAGGAGCAAACCTATCAAGATTTGGCTGAGGAAAGCTCCATGTTTACTTTTTCCCTTGGCTTATCTAAATTGGAGTGTTCTCTCTTGATGAATGGGCTTGTATTTGATTCAAGTGAGGTAATTATTTCAACGTGAAATATATTTACCCTTGTAGATAAAATATTTTGACCATACAAAGTTGGTATCGTTTTATTTGGCATTGCTGATCTCTTTCAGTTCTTTTGGTGTTTTTTGAACACTTTATGATCATCTCATTGTACTGCTTTCTTATAAGTTCATAACTATCACTCTCTGCAAGTTGGTTAATTTTATTTGCTTCTAAATGAAATAACTTCATCAAGCGAATACTTTTTGACTTGATTTGTCAACTCTTACTGTTCTCCTCTGTACATAATGTTTTGGCATCTATATTGATCAGGAGTCTCTGATAAATGCCATGAACGAAGAGCTTCCTCGGATACAGGAACAAGTTTACTATGGGCATATATCTCCTCACACCGACGTGCTTGAAAACTTCTTATCAGAGAGTGGCCTTAGTCGCTTTAATCCACAGGTGAGATATTGACAAAATGCTGTATGATTGTAGGATCTGATTTTTGTGCTGATTGATTGAGAAGCTTTTATGCAATTTCATACAACAAGAAAAAAATATCCTTTTCCAAAAGGAAAAAAAAACTTTTGTTATTTATCTATCTCATTGATCCTATTGCATCATTATGTCCATTTTTATGTAGATTGTTGCTGAAGGGAAACCACGTATTGTTTCTATGTTTGCGTCCACTCATGGAGGGGAGTCTTTATTGAATGGCTTTAAATATTTGCATTCTCCTGGAAGTAAGAATTATGTTCCCTTTTTTCCATTCAACAAATCTTGTTTTTTGAAAAACGAAGCATAATCTAATTGAATTTTTAGCTTAGAGAGTACCATTTCATGAAATTCCACTTTTATTTACCAGCTATGGACGATTTGAAACCTGTGACCCATCTATTGGTCATTGATGCTGCTTCAAAGAAAGGAATAAAGTTGCTGAAAGAAGGCTTAGACTATCTGGTTATTACCTGCGTGATGAATTTTCTTAAGCTTTAATACTGTAACAAATATTAGAAATTGAAAATTTTATTCTTATTAAAATTTTAATATTGGGATGCAGATCAGAGGATCTAAAAGCGCTCGTGTCAGGTTCCTTTTTACTACTAGCAACCATACCAGTGAATCCAGTTTACTCTTAGCGAAGGTTTTTGAGATCAGTGCATCATTGCATAGGTTTGTTCTATTTTGACGGCACATTTTCCCTTTTTCAGGGGTGGCAGCTGGGGCTATATACAGTATATGTGCCCGTGTTAACTGGCTAACACTCATTATTTTTCTTTTTGCCTATTTTTGCAGCCACAAAAAGAAAGTATTAGATTTTCTAGATCGGGTGTGCTCAATATATAGTCAAAAGTTCATCCCTGAATCTTCAGTAGCGGTTGATAACCCTCAAGAATTTATTGAGAAAATCTGTGAGCTTGCTGAAGCTTATGAGTTACCACCTAAAGCATACAGGATAGCTTTCTCTGATTCCTTTGTTGATGAAATGAGGAAGTATTTGAGACAGGTATACAACTTTTTTGTTAAATTGTGTGGTTAGTTCCTGAATCGAAGTTTCTTATAAGAATGTTCCTGAATCAAACTGAGAAAGTATTTGAGCCGTGTATATACCAATTTTTGTTAAATTGTGTGTTTAGTTTCTGAATCGAATTGATACCTCCCTCTTTCTCTTTCTCAAAAAGAAAAAAAAAAAAAAAAAAAAAAAAAAGAGAGGGTAAAATAATTCATAGATAAATAAATAAATAATTAATTAAACTTTTGCAGTCGCAGCTTTTTGATAAGATAAACTTCTTTCTAGAAAATTTCTCCCTGTTCTGTTTTTCTCTGTCACTTGTGGGTTTTATCTATGTTTTTTTTTCTAGCAATTTAGTTGCTCCATCTAAAAATCTTCACCTTGTTCTATAATATTAAATGTTATATTCTGCATGCATAATGGTTCTCAGGTGGAACATCTTTTGTCGGGGCAGCTTGGCCTTGAATCTATTGTTAATGCAGTTATCACCAATGGAAGAGTGAGTTCTTTTCCTCACTTTAGTTTTGAATTCAGTTAATTTGACTATGATTTTCCAGAAATATTTGCCTGCATATTATGGAACATTTTTAATCATACATTTCATTCACGCATAGGTTACACTTCTTACTGATGAGAGCTCATTTTTGAGTCACGACTTAAATCTACTGGAAGTAGTAGAGTTTAAGCGGAGAATAAAACATATTGTGGAAATTGTTGAAGAAGTGAAGTGGCATGATTTTGATCCTGACAGATTAACAAGGTTTGCTTCCCAACTTACCCAGTGGTTGCCCCTTATTTATTTATTATTGTAGTAAAAAAATCAATGCAATGAGGACATATGCCTTTGTTTTTTAAAGTGCAGGTTTCAGTACTTTTTTAGTTTTCATTGTTTCATCAGCTGGCAAGAAGTATGAACCATAACATGTTGCGTGCACAGCGATATTGGGGGTGGGGGGTCATCTTATTCTCTTTTATTGAGTATGAATTCATGGTTATTTACTGTCTAAGCTCAAGTGAAACACATTTCCTTTCCTCAAACCTCAATGGGCTATCTACCTTGATATTTCTGTGATAGAATCAACTCAAGTCAATCTCTTTGCTTGCTTTACTATGATCATATTTGTGTATATGTTTCCCCAAGTTCTTCACAAACAGTTTTTTTCGCAAAGGAAGCAAAAAAAAAAAAAAAAAAAAAAAATTAAGAATAACTGTTCATTGATTCAAAGTAATTACAATATTTTAGCTATTCCCTGAGTGAAGAACATAGTTAACTCTGTTTTGTTCCTTATCTTTTGTACTGTATGCATTCATTGGAGCCCCATTTGCTTTTTAAAAAATTAAGCTTTAAGAGTTTTTTTGTTTAGTTATCTACCTCGGAAAAATGTTCTCAAAAGGCAATCAAATTTTGAAATCTAGAAACACTAAAAACTTGTTTTCATTTTGGAAAATTTGGCTTAGAGTTCAAAATGTTTCTTGGTTGTAACTCTAGGAAAAAAATTGCTAGAATCAACATGATTTACAAAATAAGAAATCCAAAGACAAAATCTTTATCGAACAGGGCCTTAAACAAGGCCAACAACATTTCATATTCATCCATATGTAATTCACTGGTCTCACTTTTTTAGTATTTGTTGTATTTAGTGTTCACATGTTTGATTTGTATTAACTCTTCATGATATCCCACCCTACTCCAGCAACTTCCTCAGTGATGTTATTATGTTTGTTTCATCCTCAATGGCTCAGCGGGAACGAAGTTCCGAAAGTGCACGCTTTGAGATTTTGAATGAAGAATTTAGGTAAGGATTTCAATCTTAATATATGAATTATTCTTTTCCTTTGAATTTCATCAGTAATAAGACAGACTAGTAATCGTTGTAATGATATATGAAAATATCATGAACAACCCGAGCATTGTGATTAACTTTCAATGTCAGTGGCTATGCAGTACACTTAAAGATTCCAATTCTTTGGCCACCCTCACCCTTCTCTTTATTTTCACTTTGTACAGTGCCATTGTCTTTGATAATGAAAATTCTAGCATGCATATCGATGCTGTTATTGATCCACTAAGTCCATCTGGCCAGAAGCTATCATCAATTCTTCGTGTTTTGTCAAAATACATACAACCAAGCATGAGGATCATATTAAATCCGCTGGTGAGATGTTCTAAACCTCGTACAGTTAATATCCTGAGGGTGTTAAGCGTGTCTATTTTATCAAATCCAAGTAATACTTCTTTGATAATCATTAATTTATTGAGGAATTAACCTTGTTATGTCTTCTCCACGGTAGAGTTCGCTTGTTGATTTACCTCTAAAGAATTACTACCGCTATGTTCTGCCTTCAATGGTAATTATTAAATAAGGCCTTTGGCTTGCAGTAAAACAAGTTTCCCCCTATTATTGGTGTCTGACTTCATGACAATTTCAGGATGATTTCAGCAGTACAGATGTAACCGTAAATGGCCCTAAAGCATTCTTTGCAAATATGCCATTGTCTAAGACATTAACTATGAATCTTGATGTTCCAGAGCCATGGCTTGTTGAGCCTGTTATTGCTGTGTATGTTTATCCACTACCAGTATATTCTCGTTTTATAATGACATAAGTTTGAATAGATTGTTTCGTTTGAACAATACCATATTCCTTTTGATTTCAACTTCTTATGTTGTTTCTTACAACACGTCACAAATTTCAGTCATGACCTGGATAATATTTTACTTGAGAATATCGGTGACACACGGACATTGCAAGCGGTGTTTGAACTTGAAGCTCTTGTTCTTACTGGTAAGTAGTGTGTCAGATTTACATATTAGGTGAAATATAGACGTAACTCAGCCTGAAAAAACAAGGTTTGGTGGCTGTATTACCACATGTATCAATTTTTATTTTTTATTTTCAGGCCATTGTTCAGAGAAAAATCAAGAACCTCCCCGAGGACTCCAGTTAATTCTTGGTACAAATAGCACACCACATTTGGTTGATACTCTTGTAATGGCAAACTTGGGTTATTGGCAAATGAAAATTTCTCCTGGAGTTTGGTACCTGCAACTTGCTCCCGGTAGAAGTTCTGAACTTTATCTTCTGAAGCAAAGTGGGGATAGAAGTCAGGATAAAACATTGTCAAAACGTATCATTATTGATGATTTGCGGGGTAAAGTTGTTCACATGGAAGTAGAAAAGAAAAATGGAAAAGAGCATGAAAAATTGTTGGTTCCTGATGGTGATGACGACTTGCTGGAGAATAAGAAAGTGGGTGATCATTGTTAGAAATTAGTCTTGTTTTTTATTGGTTTAACTTTTAGGTGTGTGTCTATTTGGTCATGGAACTTTAAAATACAACTATGAATTTTCAATTTTGTAGTTCATAGGTCTCTAAACTTTCAAAAATGTCTAATAAGTCCTAAACCTTCAAATTTTTGGCTAGTAAGTCCGTGGATGCTTAATTTTGTGTTAAATAGATCTTTGAGGATTTTTTAAAATTTACCAACTTATTAGACTCAAAATTAAAAGTCTAGAGTTTTGTTGGACATAAAATTTAATTTTATATCAGAGTAGATTAGTTAATTTATTAAAGTTTTGAATTTTTCATAGACCTATTATACACAAAATTAAGCGCTCAAGGACTTATTTGGCATTTTTTACATCTAGGAAAACACACAAAATTGGATCCATCAGAAATAAACTTGAAAGCTATATGTAATTTAACTTTTTTCTATTTCATTGTTGGTGAAGAACTTTCCTGGTGCATGATAGATTCATTGCTATAATTGTGGCTTTAATTTCTTCTGCAGGAAGGCCATACTAATTGGAATTCTAATTTTTTGAAATGGGCTACTGGATTGATTGGAAGCAATGATCAATCAAAAAAGTCTAAAAGCACGACATTGGTGAGTTCTCAACTTATCTGTTCACTATCTTCTTGTGTTGATGTAAATTATCATTCGGACTTCGACCTTACATCTTAATATTACCGTTGGGCTATTGACTTTTACTTTTAGATGAATCTTTGTTTTCAAGTCTCTCTCTCTCTCTCTCTCTCTCTCTCTCTCTCTCTCTCTCTCTATTTTTTCTTTTTAATTTTTTTTTTTTTTTTTTTTT
>NW_019272024.1:1816565-1828461 GCF_002738345.1 Cucurbita maxima | reverse complement strand
TTTTTATTTTTTTTTTTTTTTTTTTTTTTGCTTTTGGTGCTCTTATGAACTTTTCTTTCGTGGAAAGCCCTCAATTCAGATGATAGTTGGTGCTGTAGTTGATTCACCTATGCGTTTAAAAGATTGTATGAACAAAAGCCCATGTGTGGGGAAGTTTTTATTGATGCTCCTATTGATTTTAGATGTTCTTTAATCCTAATCTTGACTCATTCTCTGTAGGAGAAAGGAAAAGGAGGGCGCCATGGAAAGACAATATACATTTTCTCCATTGCTTCTGGACACCTGTAAGTATAACGTTTCTAGAGATATGATCAGTTTCTTCTTGGTAGTGAAAGTTACATCTCTGTAGTGGCCTCTACCCTATTCTTAATCGCATTGGGACTTAATATATAATGATCAGTATCAATAAAATAGTTATAACACAGAACTGCAGGTATGATTTCCTTCTTTTCGGTTTTAGGCATATGTATAAAGTGTATAATACACTCATGTGAGCTAACTATGAATGTCACTTCAAAGAATTATCTCAGAAGTACCACAATTTCTTGTCATAAAGACAAAAATTTACACTAGCATGCAATTTGAACACAGATGCTTGTAATGAGCATGAATATATGAGGTGGCTTCTATTATTCTCTTTTGGGCAGTGAAATTTTATCAATATTTATTACTTTATGCAGTCTATGAATTTTTGTAAAATGGTTCATTTTCTGATGATAATTCTTGGCAGATATGAACGCTTTCTTAAAATCATGATCTTGAGTGTCCTAAAGAATACACGTCGGCCAGTGAAGTTCTGGTTTATAAAAAACTACCTATCCCCTCAGTTTAAGGTTAACGTAGCAACTCATTGCTCTTTTTATTATTTTATTTTATTTTATTTATTTATTTTTAAGAATGTTTTTGTGATATCCCACATTGGTCGGGGAGGAGAACGAAACACCTTTTATAAGGGTGTGGAAACCTTTCCCTAGCAGACACGTTTTAAAGCCTTGAGGGGAAGCCCGAAAGGGAAAGCCTAAAGAGGATAATATTTGCTAGCAGTGGGTCTAAGTCGTTACAATTTTGTTTAGACACCTAATGCCTGTGCTCTCTGGTGACATAAACAGGATGTAATACCACACATGGCTGAAGAATATGGTTTTGATTTTGAACTAATCACTTACAAGTGGCCGACTTGGTTGCATAAGCAGAAAGAAAAGCAGAGGATTATTTGGGCATATAAGATTCTATTTCTTGATGTTATCTTCCCTCTTTCGTTGGAAAAGGTATTGTATCATCATAATGCTCCAATCTACCATGATTTCTTGTAAATAATTTTTAGAAGGAACCAAGATATCAAAATGTTAGTGTAACTTATTCATATCTCAATCATCTGTTGCATGCTTATTTACTCATGTAAGAAAAATATTGTTCGTATGTTACCTGCAGGTCATTTTTGTTGATGCTGATCAGATTGTCCGGACAGACATGGGGGAACTCTATGATATGAATATAAAGGGAAAACCACTAGCATATACACCCTTTTGTGACAATAACAAGGATATGGATGGATATAGGTTTTGGAGACAAGTACATATCAATCTCCTTTCTTGTTATCAGTAACTAATTTTCAGTATCATCCTGTCCTCACTATTTCCTTTCACGAACAGGGATTCTGGAAAGAACATCTACGTGGAAAACCGTACCATATAAGGTAGAGACTGATGGATTGTGTTGATATTGTATCTATTGAGATGATGCACATGCATTGATTCCACTGATATTTCCATTTCCAACTACTTAATGCGTCGTAAAGCTTTCATTCCTCGAGAAAAATTCCATGAAGAAATCTTATCTTTGCTCTTACATTTCATTAGTAGTTCTGTAGAGCCAAATAGAATTCCTTTCTTCCGAAAAATGAATATGTAGAAAGACTGTTTGGCTGTAGTCTCTTATTATGTAAAAAGTCTTCTCCTAATAGACCTTTTACATTTTAATGTGATGCAGTTACTAAAATAATGTGATGCAGTTACTAATAATGTGATGCATTAATATTTTTCTTTCCGTTTCCCACAGTGCATTATATGTTGTTGATTTAAAGAAATTCCGAGAAACAGCAGCAGGAGATAATCTAAGAGTTTTCTATGAATCTCTAAGCAAGGATCCGAATAGTTTATCCAATTTGGATCAGGCAAGTAAATTTGGCATCGTTTAATGCTTTATTAGCAATAGCATACCAATTGATACTTCACTAGCATTGAGTTAATGGTTGTCAAGTTTTACATCACCTGATTTCTTATTTTGTTCCCATTCTATGGTGCATTTTCATTTACCATATTACCATATAGTACTCTATCAGCATCGCATCGAGATAATGTTTATAGTATTTATCACTAGTTAGTGTTAGCGTGGTTGACTGTCTTATCTGAAATATGAGAGGCCTTCAGTGACGTTGGCACTCAAGTGGCTAAGGAACGATTGTAACGGCCCAAGCCCACCGCTAGCCGATATTGTCCTCTTTGGGTTTTCCCTTTCAGGCTTCCCCTCAAGGTTTTTAAAATGCGTCTGTTAGGGAAAAGTTTTCACACCCTTATAAAGAATGTTTTGTTCTCCTCCTCAACCGATGTGGGATCTTAGACAAGAGACTTGTTGTGGAGAATCCTCTGATTCCTTTTGATCCAAATTTTGGGTAGGAGAGTTTTCACTACATTAGACTACAAAACCTTAGATTTGGCGCTAAGGGAGAACCAACCAGCAAATGGAGAATTTTCTACATAAATGAAGTAGTGAACACCCACTGAAGATTAAAGATTGAAAAGAAACACCCAAATAAGGATTTCAGAACAATTCGACTAACCATTAAACATCTCCCAAATAAGGACATTAATGTATTTGGTGATTTGGGATGCCAATTTCTGATTTAATGAATCAAAATCCTCATCGATACTACTAACACTATCATCAAATCCTTCATCTTCCAAAGTTCATCTACTCTTTTCTTGTTGATTGCATTGTTCTAAAAGAGAAACATGCACGCTTGAGTCATCAGATGATTTCTGGATTCTTTACTGTTAGACAACTTTATAAACTGAGTGGATGAGTAACCTTTCGGATTCTCGATCGTCATCAAGCAAATTTCCATTAAAAGCACAATCCAAGTTTCTTCCTTCCATATCTCCATTTGGAGGTACCTTTGCATGATCATCTATGAAGATAGGGAGTTCTTTAAGAGATTCTCTATTCACCCTAATTCAAATTGGGGCTTCTCATACTAAGGAACTAAATAATGATATATATATGTGAGCCAACAGTCAACCCATGTTCTTTCTATATTGGTGCCTCTTAGTTGTTAATCTTCTAGCCCGACCCTAACCCAGAAACAGGAAAGATGAATTTCTTTCCTCTATATACCTGCTACTTGCAAACAGCTCTCTAGAAATGTTTTAAACTAATCCAGAACAATCCATACATATATATATATATACGAGTCCCGGCAAGTTTGTGCACCTCTTCTATTCTCACGGGATAACCACTTGATCTTACTATATTGATTATCCAAAGAAACTTGTGGAATTTTTTAAACCAATGGTAGGTAGTCATTATGGTTTCAATCAATTCTCTCTAAAGCCCCTTTGGTCCTAATGACTATTTAGGCCAGTCCAAAGTGGATGATTCAGCATATCATTTTACTTGTCTACATTCATAACATCATCTCATTAAGCATAAACATTGACTGAAAAATTCGAGAGTTGCAATATTAGAAACCCTTCTGAGCTTCAAAGTTTCTCAATTCAAGTTTAATCGTTGCATAGACTAGGTTCATAGTTCCTAGTTTTAAGGAAACTTAATATGTCAAAATGGTTTGAATTTGCCGACACGAAACTTGGATTTTGTAATATATATTTTGCTTGCTTTTCAGGATCTTCCTAACTACGCTCAGCACACTGTGCCCATTTTCTCTCTACCACAAGAATGGCTCTGGTGCGAGTCATGGTGTGGCAATGCCACGAAATCGAAGGCGAAAACCATCGATCTCTGTAACAACCCCATGACCAAAGAACCGAAGCTTCAGGTCCAACTGTTTCCTCAATTCATTCTGTATCTTTAGAACCCAAATCTCTCCATATCTTTTTTTGTATGTATGCCTTTTCATCTTCGTCATTCATTAAAAGTAGTTGCAATTATCAGGGTGCAAGAAGAATCGTTCCCGAATGGCCAGATCTTGATTTGGAGGCCACAACATTCACAGCTAAAATATTAGGTGATGTGACCCCTCAAACACCCGTCTCATCGATCGCTAAAATTTCTGCGAGTAAGAAATCTATTGATGAGGATATGGAATCAAAGGCTGAGTTATAATGATATCATTCAAGTTCTGCTAAATTAGACTGATGGGAGGATTCTGCTTTTGAATTCAAACTTCTCCTATTTCTACCACATCTTAGCCTTCTTAGAATTGACTTGGAAGCCTGATGGTCATGTGCCTCTGTAGCCTGATAATGCACAGAACACAAGCCTCTCCCACCAATTTTCTTAGAAATCCATTTCCTCCAGTATTTAAATACTAACTATGAGAAAAGTTGGCAATTTTGATTAAGGCATGTATAGTAACAGCTGATTTTTTTATTTAGTAATGAAGTTGGCAAGAATGTTCTTCCCATTATTTCCACTCAGGAACCTTCTGTTATGATGCATAAACTTCTTATGTAAGATTTATCATATTAATCTCGCACGAACTTATTCTTATGAAAATTTGACAACATTTTCGTGTAGAACCAGCCACAGCTATTTGATTCCAACAATCTTGTACTCGTGGATATCGAGGAAAACCTTAAACCAAACGGTCCTTGAAAGAACGTTTGAAGGTCATAAATTGCTTTTTGGTTTGGTTGGTTGGTGTGGCATCATCTTTTGTTGGTGCACTAAATGATGAGATTAATGACAATCAAGTAGTCTATCAGGACAGAGAACAGCTCAAAATAATGTTTGAAAGTTGATCTTTTCAAGTCTTCTCTTCTTGAAAGAGGTCGTCCATTATGGTCCACACCTCCAAGTGTTGCAAAATAATGCATAAAAAGCATTTGCAACATGAATTCACTGTTTTTCAACTTTAAAGCAGTCGTGCTTCGAATAGCCAGGTCTTTAGAGTTCCTGTTACAGTCAAAGAAAAGAAATCCAATAGCTTGGACTTGAGAACCACCAAAAGGAGCATGGCTAACTTGAAACCAAAACTAAGAAAGTATCTGACATATCTATGGATATTCAGTTCCTGTTTAGAGTGAAAGAAACTACAACAAGCCTGTCTGATACATCTCCAACCCAGGTTTTACTTGAATACTCTATGTAACAGTCTCAAATCCATCGTTAGTAGATATTGTTCGTTTCGGCCCATTACGTATCACCGTCAGCCTCACGATTTTAAAATGCGTCTATTAGGGAGAGGTTTTCACACCTTTATAAACAATGTTTTGTTCCCCTCTCCAACCGATGTGGGATCTCACAATCTACTCTGCTTGAGGGCTGGTGTCCTCGCTGGCACTCAACTCGATGTCTGGCTCTGATACCATTTGTAACAGCCTCTAGCCCACTACTAGCAGTTGTTTTGTCTGTTTTGGCCCGTTACGTATTGCCGTCAGCCTCACAGATTTAAAGCGCGCCTATTAGGGAGAGGTTTTTACACCCTTATAAACAATGCTTCGTTCTCCTCTCTAACCGATGTGGGTTCTCACAATCCATCTCCTTGGGTGCCGGCATCCTCATGGCACACTGCCCAGTGTCTGGCTCTGATATCTTTTGTAATAGCCCCAAGCACACCACTAGTAGATATTTTGTCCGTTTCGGCCCGTTACGTATTTCCGTTAGTCTCACGGTTTTAAAAACGCATCTACTAAGGAGAGGTTTCCACACTCTTATGACGAATGCTTCGTCCCCTCCCCAATCGATGCGAGATCTCACAGAATTTGAGGTCTGCTTAATGTCGTGATATGCTGAAGTTGCTGCCATCACCAACAAATGAAGGATGCCCATAAGGCACTGGCCGATCAGAAATTTGAGGAACTTCACTGTCACCTTCCAACATCTTCAGAGCATCCATAATGGTAGGCCTCAAAGCCACCATCACATGAGAACACAAAATTCCAACCGCAACAAACCTCTCCATTATGCCTTTTGGATTTGAATTAGAACAATCTCCATCTTTCACAAGACAAGGATCTAAAGTTTCCCCTATCTTTCCACCTTTCACCAATGACCAAGCCCAATCCGTTATCAAGAACGCACGTGGCGACGATGCCAAAGAAAAATCAAGAGCTTTTCTCCCACACATTATCTCCAAAACCACCACTCCAAAGCTATAAACATCGCTCTTCTCAGTTAGTTGTCCATAAAGCGCGTATTCAGGAGCTAAATACCCATGAGTTCCTGCAACTCGAGTCGTTAGATGCGACTGTCCTTCCCTACTCTGTTTGGCAAGCCCGAAATCTGCAACTTTCGCTCTCATATCTGCATCTAACAATATGTTTGTCGCCTTGATATCTCTGTGATATATTGCAGGCTTCACTCCATAGTGCAGATAAGCTAAGCCTTTTGCCACATCCAAGATAATGTTCTTCCTTTGAGGCCATGTCAATGAGTTCTTCACAGTTCCATCTTGATCAGATGGTATAGGGAACAAATAATCATCAAGATTTCCATTTGGCATGTAATCATAAACAAGGTATCTCTCACTTGAACTCTCATCAAAACCCTCATCAACCACGCAGCAGCCCCTAAGTGGAACAAGATTCCTGTGCTTTAGATTACTGATAATTTCAACTTCATTGCAGAACTCTGCATTGCCTTGAAAATCTGATTCAATTACTTTCTTTACAGCCACCATGCTTCCATCAGGTAATCTCCCTTTGTAAACTAAACCAAACCCACCTCTGCCAATGAAATTCTTTGAAGAAAAGTTATCAGTTGCCTTCTCAAGCTCATGAACTTTGAACCAAATTGATCCAGTGTTTGGCCTGGCATGTGGTCTAGACCCTTGTTCATCCAGCTCCAAGCTAGAGTTCTTCGCCAATTGTTTGCTTTTGTACAACCAAAATCCTATTCCCAATAGAACAAAAACGACTAAAAGTCCTACAGCAGCAGCAGTAAGGCCATAAACTAGAGAAGTATGCTTACTTTTTGAACCCTTTTGAGTACTCAATTGAAGATTAAAAATGCAATCTAAAGCACTGTCGCCTTCAGGGCCAGATTCATTCACAATGGCAGCAGCATAAAGAACGGCAAAGTAAAAGCAATCCATGGAATGAGATTTATTACCATCAATTCCTGTCAAAATAGCTTGAACTTTGAAACCAGCAGCCACACAAGCATCACAACCAGAACCAACAAGATTCGACCGACACCCAGAATCAAGAGGCGAGTTCTGGCCAAGTTTTGAAACCCAATCTCGAGTGGTTTGAATACCAGCGCAGACATTAGCTGATATCACAAATTGTAAGGGATCAAAGCAATGGGAAACAAGGTTGGCAGGGAGGGAGAGAGAGGAGAGTTTGGACTGGTAATCAAGAAGGCAAGAATTGGAGGTTGCGAGGTCTGGGAGGTTGAAATGAGAGGTTTGTTTGAGGTGTTGGGCCAAAGCGATTCCAAACAAGGACAAGAGGGTTTGACAACAATGGAATTTGGAGGTATCATTCATGGCAGATTTGGCAGTGGTCTGGAAGAAGGGGTTCCGGCAATCGGTGGCGGTCCATGGGATTCTAAGGACATAGTTAAGGTCCAATGGGCAAATGGGGTTGGTGATTGGAGTGGCTGCACAAGTTACAGAGAGTAAACAGAGGAGAAAACTAATGAAAACTCTCATCATTTACCCTTTTTGTATGGAATTCTTTACTGGGTATTTTGAATTTGAGGTGGGTTTCGAAGAAAAATCTGAAAAAAAGTGTTGATGAAGAAGATGATGAAGAGAGAGAGAGAGAGAGAGGGGTTAGGCGATTTTTGTGTGTTTTGGAGTTGGTGATAGTGGTGGCTGGGAAGGTGGTTTCTTTTCGTCGTCTTCTTCCATTTTCTTGGTCGTTCGTGGAAAGTAAAAAGGGGAAGTCGTTGGCATTGGGATTTGACATGGATGAATATATAATATTATAATGATAGTGGGGAAATTGGATTCTCATACTTAAGAACACAAGGAAATGATTAACATTTAAAGACTTTTAGATGATTGTTGTCTTTTTTTTTTCTTTTTCCTTAAAATTCTATTGTTTTCTGGGTAATGTCGGCTTGTTGTCTTTGTCCAAGAAAATTATAATATTATAAGGTCTATTTCCGACAATATAGTTTGCGGCGCATTTATCATAGTTAGAAGCTCCAGTTCCGTATCAAGATCACCATCGATATCGTCACTATTATCAATAAGAAAACCCTTAGGAAACTTGTTCAGAAATACTGTAATGAAAGGAAGATATGACGTTCAAATGTTATTTGTCCTCTTATAGTTTAGAGTTTTGAATTCCTCGCAAAATAACTTTATGAAGTTTGATAAAGATCGACAATACCACATTTAAAAATGTCCACTTAATTCGGGCGGATAACTCTTGTTTAAACGGATTTAAAACAATTGGACTGAAGGTGAGATTTCTCTGTAGATTAAATGGTATGAAGTACATTTTTTTTTCATTGTTATATACAAAAAACGTACACTATTTGGGGAGTATCAACAACACCTGTGGATCAATTTTCAATCATGAAAATCCAATATTATCGAACATTCTGATTCCCATTGTTCCATGCATCTCGGAATATTGAACGCAATGAGTTCATTCCTTCAGAAGTAGCCCCTCCTGCTAGGATCCGAAACAGCATAGAACTAAAAGAATTTGCACTCCTCGGTTGCCCAAGTTCATGCTGTCCTGGAATTTGAATCCTGTTGCGGGCTCGGTCAAGGCTACCATTTTCGGTTTGCTCCCAGGGACGGGAAACTTCTCCGGTCACGCCTCCAAGTCCAGTGGGAATGGTTTCAGATGTAGGTCTCAAATCAGGTCCGGAGTTTGGATATGTGTTTATTGCATTGGGATTCCTGGTGATATGTAATGTGGAGGCAAGAATGGTAGAAGAGGTAATATGGAAGTCTGGATGTTGATGTATTTGAGATCGTCTGTTTTGCATGAACCTCTGCAAAGCCGGTACCTGTATTGGACGTTACTGGTATAAGCAATTGGATGATCATATGACAGAGTGACAAGGCATCACAAAAAGAAGCCAAGTAGATGCCGTTGTAAATGGATTAACTCTTAATATCATTCTCTAAAGTCATATACAGAAAACCTGTGCAATATGTAACGGTCCAAGCCCACAGTTAGTAGATATTATCTATCTTTAAACTTTCCCCTTCGAGTTTCCCCTCAAGGTTTTTAAAACGCATGGAGAGGTTTCTACATCCTTATAAAGAATATTTTATTCTCCTTTCCAACCGATGTGGGATCTCACAATCCAACCTCCTTCAGGACCCAACATCCTCGCTGGCACACCGCCTCGTGTCCACCCACCTTCGGGGCTCAGCCACTTCGCTGGCACATCGTTTGGTGTCTGGTTCTAATACCATTTGTAACAACCCAAACCCACTGCAAACAGATATTGTCCTTTTGGGCTTTCCCTTTTGGACTTCCCCTCAAGAATTTTAAAACGCGTCTGCTAGGGAGAGGTTTCCATACCCTTATAAAGAGTGTTTCGTTCTCCTCCCCAACCGATACAAGATCTCACACAACAGATCCAATTCCACAAACCAACAAAGGCTATTTCCTGCTTAGTATCTGCTAGCAACCGTCTTAACCAACATCACATGAACATATAAAAGTGTGCAAGAGAAATAATATAATAGGCCATGCTGACTTTGAGAACTTAAACAGTTGTAATAAAGAAACAGTTATTTTTTAAATCTTATAAAGAAACTAATACTATTAAATGAAGATGGAAAATAGTGCACCTCAAAGCGGTTCCAAAAGTATAGAATCAAATGCAGCGTAAAGGCTGCAGTAGTAGAAAGAGCCAAATATGAAAAACCTGTAAATTTTGTGAAAATGAAATTTGGGATCTGGTTAACCACAAGCTCTAATATAAGCCCACAATTGTTGAAAATCAGTGGCATACCATATGCATACGAGAAGAAATAAATATGAAAAACCAAAAAATAGAGCAAAAAAAAGCGGGGGAAAAACTTCATTGATATTGGAGTCCGCACACTGCAGGCAAGGCAAAACAAAGGCATCAGATTACGTAAGAGCTACAGATTTAAGTGATATATGTATTGTGCACAGCTAAACGTATCCATGATTCGACTATAAGCTCTAAAGCAGAATTTTTTATTGTTTTGGAGGGGGAAATAATATTCATCAATTATTCAAACGCGAATAGATAATTTGGTTTCATCAGTTGTGTCATTCCACGAGATATAGTGTGTGTGAGAGATAGAGATAAATAGATAGATAGAGAGAGAGAGAGAGAGGGACCTAATTAGTGTAAATAATTCACTTAACCACACCAGGATCAAGACCATGAAAGCCAAGAGCTGATCGTCATAAAACTCGAACAGGAAAAATAGAATACTGATCATAATCTGGAAAAGAAGCAATAGATTATTAACAAGAAAATCCTCCGTATGTACCACCACATAGTAAAAGAAAAAAAAAAAAAACACTAGAAATATAAGCAAGCGTAAATATCAGGAGTAAAGCAACAATCTGGAGTGCTTACTGGAACAAAGACAAGTGACTCGATTACATGCACAAATATCAACTGAAACGTTGGGAGTTGATGCTGAGCGTGGTGTTGAAGCTGCACTGCAGTATTAAAAACAAGTCGTACTCCATTATATTTCAAGATAATTAACTCAGCCTTTCTACTCTATATGTATGAATGGAGATGTCCATTGACAGTGCAGATGGACCAGATATCTTAGAAGCCAGTGACTGATATGAAAATTCTTGTCTAAAATAAATATTTAAGATATGATGATTCGTTGGATGCAGAATTCCACTCGATCAATCATTTGACTACAGGCAATCAAAGAAAAATTTGATATACCCTAGTTTTTTACCAAAAGATTTACCTAACGCCATCATTTCTAATGACGCTACCTACAAAATCCCTATGTTGGAAATTCCAAGGAGTAGCAACATTTAGTCTCTAGTTTGTAATGTAAATATATATAGTTAGTCGGCATGCATGAGGAACCATGAGATGAGAAAGTATACTAACTCCTTAATGTATGTCTAGCAGTCTATGGTAACTATCAGTCTACCATCACACTTTCCATGGAAACCAATGTTACAGTTTAAACATATTGAGGCCCAAAAGCGGGCAGTAGACAGGACAAAGGGGCCATCTCCCTAAATAAACGGTAGAAATCCATTAGAGCATGCCGGGCGTGAAGCTACAATGCAGTACAAGGTCCCTTGTGGAAAAAGAATATTAAGGAACTTGTAAAGTTTTTTTTGTTTAAAAAAAAAAAAAGAAAAATAGTAATAATAATAAACCATTTATTTTCTTTTTCACAAGGAAACAAAACTTATCTAAAAATCATACTTTCATAAAGCAAACGAAAGAAAGGAACCTGTAAACTTCAACATGCGAGTCTGTGTCTCCCTCAATGTAAATGACACTGACATAGTGGTAGTGAAGAAAACGAAAAGTGCCATCATGAGCACACCACACTTGGTTACGAAGTAGTCTGAATGGAAACAGATGTGAGAACAGAAACTTGTCAACAACCCTTTTTTTTTGGTAACAAATCGAGTTTTCATTGAGATAAATAAAAGAATGTACAAAGTCATGCAAAAAATAAGCCCACAAAAAAAAAAAAAAAAAAAAAAAAAAAAAAAAAAAAAAAAAAAAAAAAAAAAAAAAAAAAAAAAAAAAAAAAAAAAAAAAAAAA
>NW_019272024.1:1751806-1816119 GCF_002738345.1 Cucurbita maxima | reverse complement strand
AAAAAAAAAAAAAAAAAAAAAAAAAAAAAAAAAAAAAAAAAAAAAAAAAAAAAAAAAAAAGAAAGAAAGAAAGACATCTTCACACAAACACATGGAGAATGATAGAGAATAAACATTTAAAAAGACTAGAAGAAGTTCCTAGTAGCAGAGTGGACTCGTCAAAATTTAAACTAATCAAGTTGGGAACAGACTTGACCCTTAATGGTTTGGTTGTATGGTCATAAATTCTTACAAACAACGCTCTATCAGACCTAAACTCTAATTAAATTCATAAAAACAACAAGAACATGCAGATGATAGAGAATAAACATAATCCTTCACCAGTTAATAACATCATAATATTAAAGGGCCATATCAATGCAGAAAAAAAAGGATCAATCAACGAACCTCCAAATCTGGCAGGGCCCTCTGGCGGCTCAAATGCATAGCTAAGATTGTAAAACTCCTTCGTTTGGTAATTGTAAAGATAGCCTAAAACAAATCTAAACTTAGCTGAAGATGTAAATAAAGGTATTCATCCTCCTAATGGAAAACAATACGATAGATATTCTTCATATCAAACAAATGTACAGAGACATCAAAATAGGAGAAAAGGTTAGTGCAGACGAGTTTCAAGCAATTCCATAAATTGAGAATTTGTTTCATGAAAATGAACTAAAGTTATTCACTCATCAACAATTTTCATTTTTTTTTTTTTTCCAATGAAACTGCATATGTGGGGTGAGGATTCAAAATTTTAATCTATAAGGAAGAAGATTAATATCTTGAACATTGAATTATGTAAGGTTGGTGCTCATTTAAGGTTAAAATCGAGTCAAAGTTACTTCTAAATAAAATTATTTACAGTTCTAAAAAATCCCTCGAGATTAAACAAAGATTTTGTAGCTGAAGGATTAGTCTGTGCACTAAATCAATCACTCACTGTAATTCTAATAAGTCTATAAAATGCCAATTAAAGATGCAGAAGAGGAAGAAAACCAAGTGATTTCAAGTAAAATTCATGCAATGCAAACTTGTACCATTTTCCATCAGAACATTGTAACTACATACAGATAAATAGTGTTATTACCTTGACCGGGAAACGTCAGTAAACTATTCATCAAGATAGTATCATACCCAACAAATCTGTTTATGAGAAGTTTCTGCCATCTGCCAACAATAATTATTATTATCATTATTATTGTGATTGTGACAAAGATGACAACAACAATGATATAATTACTTCCCTGCAACAATTTTATTTTAAAATTCACAGCAAACCTAGTAAGATTTTCAATTAGTTCGTGAAAGAAACAAAAATGTTGCTAAGACAAACAAAAGTACAAGTAAAACTAAGAACAAAATGAAAGATTACGTCAGATAGAATTAAAAAAAATCCAAATTTATCCTTCCGAGTCTTTCCTCAATGGTGTAGTTACAAAAGGCCACAAATTTGTTAGTTCGCTACCAAAAGTTTTTTAACGTTAGTCGATATCCCTCATTCCAATGACCAAGATGTTGTTCCCCTACTGGCCTTGTTGGCAAAGCCACAAACTTGGGATCTTTTCTTTTTAGTATCATCTTAGTTTCTAGAGTGGGAGGCTACCAAATCATCCTCAAATCTAGTTGCCCTTCTCTTACGTCAGAAGGAACAAATAAAATACCTTATAATACAAATGAGGTAAAAATCTGAACTTGTTCTCTGGGAACACAAACTGAAATTTTCTACCGTAATCAACAAACAGTTCACATACAAAAAGTAGATTCACCATATCAATAGACATACCTGTTTCCAAAGCATGAATGTTGAGCTGGTATACTGATATTAATAGTTTGTATATTATGCCTAGACTTAGCTCCTTCTGGTAATAAAAAAAATCCCTGCAGTATATGAACCGCCTTATTGCAAAACTAAAAAATAAAAAATAAAAAATAAAAGCAACTTGAAAAGCATTTAGTTGAAATACTAAAAACCAAGATTAATTCGAGTAAAAAAAAAACAGACTTTCACATCAGAAAACAGAAGCAATCTAGCAACAGTTAATAACAATAATAGATGAAAAATATAAATAAATTACCTTTTCCCTAGTATATAAGTACGTTGGTTCAGAACTTTTACTTCTTCTCACGAGCCATTGCACTGAAGGGTAAAACACAAATCAAAGATATCAAAACAGACCATCAGCAATAGCTGCAACAATTCCAACCTAAACTTTGGAGCTGTATCACTTAAAATCCCAAACTAATAATTGCATCAACTAAAACCCAAGACTTTCACAAGTAAATCAATCCTTTGTTAGAACTTTGTTTCTAAATGGTTAATGCATAACTTCCATGCGTGTATAAGACTTATTTACATGCTGGGATTAATGTAAATTAGAGGGAGGTGTTGGAATCAAACAGATGGTAGCGGTTATTCAATAATATGAACTATTTTCCATCTTCTAGTCTTACTCTATTTTTCTCCACTTATTTAGAAAGAATTACGGGATAATTTTTTCTTGCTACTTTGGTGAGATTTTGGTTGAAAGAACTTTGTTTATGTGATTTTGAGCTTCTTTTAAATTGATACAATGATTAGTTTAGGGTTTTAATTGATACAACACGTTAGATTAACAGTTGGGTGAGATAGAAGATTATTGCAAAAAGAGGCTTGCAGCAAGGAGATCCCTTATTTTCTTTCCTCCTTAACATTATAAGAGATATGCTTAGTCTCGTTCAGTTCAGCTTTGGCTTGAGAAAAAAATTCTTAAGGGCTTTATTGTTGGGAGGAACAAGGTTGAAGTCTCCCTACTTCATTACGCTGATGACACTATCATTTTATGCCCTGATGAGTCATCAATGCTTAAAACTGGTGGGATATCCTGAGTCTAATTTTACTGGGATCGGGGCTTTCTTTAAATCTTTCAAAGACTTTGCCGATTGGAATTAATGTGAGCAAGGAAGATGTTGATAGCAGGGCTGAAGGCTTCCATTGTCATTCTAAATTTCTCCCTATAAACTATCTCGGATTCCCGTTGGGAGGAAATCATCATAAAAGATCTTTTGGAAACCTCTAATCAATGAGCTTCGGGCAAAATTGAATATGTGGAGATGTCTCTTTCTTTCTAAAGGTGGAAGTTACCCTTGTCTACATTAAAAAAAGCATTGCAAGGCATCACATCGTAAAAGAAAACATGCATGGGGAGAAAGAAAGTAGCGTATTTACCTACAGCTGACTGGAGCCTGTCCTGATGAAGAATGCGCCACCACTTGGAGACATCAAGATTCAAATTTATACCTGCAACATTCTGCACTAGCAATAAGGCAAGCAACAAACATGTTCGAAAGTAGCTTGTTTATAAGAAACATTTCGTTAACAGAAAGGGAACCATGCAATTTGGAGGATAAGATTGAAAGCCATAATTGAAATTTGAAAAGAATCACACATATTGACTATGAGTATTAAAAGCTCTATAAACTGAGGGCTAGATCATTTTCACTTAAGCACCAAGTTTCAACTGACATGAGCCCAATGAACCAACCACGTACCAGAAATCATCCCCCTTTCGGGTTAACCCATAAAATGGCTTCAGAAGTTTAGAAGGAAAAAAAAAAAAAAAAAAAAAAAAAAAAAAAAAAAAAAAAAAAAACAAAAAACAAAAAAAGAAAGAAAGCAGAGGAAAGCAGGAAAAGAAACCCATTATTATAAATTAATTAATTCAAAAAACATCTAAGACGAAAAGAAAGGATCTTCTATGAGCTTCTTTACCTTAAATAATAATAGTAGAATAGCTAACTCAATAAAATATTGTAACTAAAAGTAAGTACTCAACCAATAAAGGAGCATGCTTGAACCTTGCATTTAAAGTAATGGCGGTTGAGGATTATTGGGAGTGAGTCCCACATGGGCTAATTTAGTGGAAGATCATGGGTTTATAAGTGAGGAATACTATCTCCATTGGTACGAGGCCTTTTGGGGAAGCCCAAAGCAAAGCCATGAGAGCTTATGCTCAAAGTGGACAATATCATACCATTGTGGAGAGTCGTGATTCCTAACATGATATCAGAGCCATGCCCTAAACTTAACCATGTCAATAGAATCCTCAAATATCGAACAAAAAATTGTGAGCCTTGGAAGTGTAGTCAAAAGTGTCAAACAAAGGGTGTACTTTGTTCGAGGGCTCCAGAGAAAGGAGTCGAGCCTCGATTAAGGGGAGGCTATTCGAGAGCTCCATAAGCCTCAGGGAAGACTTATAGTGTACTTTGTTCGAGGGGAGGATTATTGAAAGTGAGTCCCACATTGGTTAATTTAGTGGAAGATCATGGCTTTATAGTGAGGAATACTATCTCCATTGGTATGAGGCCTTTTGGGAAAGCCCAAAGCAAAGTCATGAGAGCTTATGCTCAAAGTGGACAATATCATACCATTGTGGGGAGTCGTGATTCCTAACAATGGCATCAAAAATTACTCACAGGTAGCTTCCATACGCTGGTCAGGATCTGCTTTGTATGTCTACAAATAAATAAAATTTGTCGATTCCACCTTCTACCAAATTGAACAATTGCTGCCTTAAAAGTTTCCTCGACTGATATTAGGAAACTAATATGGAGCTCTTCTTTGTCAAGTTTAATGACTGTATCATCAGCTGCTGCTCTTGAGCATTGGTCCACACCAGTACTTTCTGCTTGATGTTCTAGAAACTCTGTATCCGATTTCCAGAGCTTCGGTGCCAACTTACCTCTTCTAGCACCTGAACCAAACCAATTTAACCAAAACTTGGCAGCCAAAAATGTCAACTCATCTTCATCATTTGCAACCTCCAAACTTTCTCTCACAGTTTCCCCACCAGGGGCATCTTCAATATTAAGTTCAGAGTCATTTTGTGACCACAGGCCTGCGGTAGTTATCTGTCGAAAATGACACAAGTTTAGCTTTATACATTGAAGTAGACGAAAGAAAGCACGAAAGCTAAAAGGCAAGAAAAAAAAAGTTTAGATACAGACTAATACAAATTTATAAACCAAACAAAATAATCAGTAGTATAAGTCCAAGAGCATAAACTAAATAAAGTAGAACACTTGAGCGTTTCCGAAATTGACAATCATAATCAAAAGGAAATCTGGTTTTTCCTATTGATAAATAAAAATATTATCTAATTCCAATGTCCAGTCTCTAAGAATATCCAACTCTTGAGATGTTTATTGCAACTCCTTTGGATTGGGGCTCTTCTTATTTGCAAATTTCATGCATCACTCAAATTGTTTCTAATAAAATAATAATAGTAGTAATAATAATAATAATATTTGCCTCTTCTTGTGAGCCAGGAGGGAAATAAAAGGAACAAACATAAAAATATACCATGATCAGGAAAGAATTACTAGGACTAGTCTAAATGTTCTATTTTAAAAACCCCCATAATTAAATAGGAGTAAACTAATTTTTATATTTATTTACTGATCAAGAGTTGGTTAAAAAGACCCAACAGAAGTTCGGAGGAAACCAGAAGAAATTTCTTGGGCACAAAATACGAAACTACTTTCAACAAAAGCAAAATTTATTTAGTACAAGTGGCGTACGGGAGTTCGAATTTCAACCTTAAAGGAAGGAGCACATATCAATTATTCATGAGTTATGCTCACTTTGGCAAAAGTGAGCGTTTTAGGCATTTTCTTTACAGGAAACTAAAACCTCATCCTCAAAGAGACTAGGACAGAAGAAATACACTTCCACAGAATTATATGAATCTTGGAAAATCTCATTTCTACTCGAACAAAAACCATCGAAGAAAAGCAATGATAATATTGGTCCATGAAATCTTGCTCCCTCCAAAAACGTTGATCACCAAAAGCAACAATCAGTTCGAAGTTCTACTACATGGAGACAATATTTACCTTAATTTGAATAAGTTGGGCTTCTGTTGTCTCAACTCCAGAGAGCTCACTTGAACAACCAGGCTTTGAATGCAGGAAGAACAAAACTTAAATTAAAACAACATAAAAACTAAAGAACTAAGCTACAGTTCATACATAACAAGCAATTCCCCAAACAATAATTAACAGAGAGGTAGAGATGCTATACATTCATCATATGCCTAAACCATGCCCTACAACCTAAAGAGTTCAACTCAAAAAATAGAGTCTGTACAGTTAAACACATGTTAGACAGGAGCACACAACTCAAAATGTTGTGTGTACTTTTCATCACTTTCAAAACTCATTTGAGCGTTGCTCAACTCGAAACCGAGACTATTAAATTCAAACCATTCTGAAAGCCTGCACTACAACCAGATTATGATCAAAACTACAACATCTTGCTCTCTTTATACAGTTTCTAAATGGATTCAGGAAGCAGTCTTTTAGAATTAAAATTTTGAATTAGGAAGCTCAGAATCTGGTTGTAGTACTGAAACACTCATAATTGAACTGCCACAAGCCCACGGATTCGGAAACAACCATTTCCGAAGAACAGAACTAGATTAAAGAAATACATATAGACAATCAGTGTCACTCAATTCGAAAACAACCAAGAACTTCATAAATCCAGCCTAAACAACTTATGAACCCTAAAACCCGCGACCAAAAATCATTGCAGAATAAGAAAGCTCAAAATTACAAACAACATATAAATCAAATTGCAAGAGAACTCATAATGTTGAGAAGAACCTGCTGTACGTAGTTCGCGTGCATGACCACAAGAATACAGAACAACGTAATGGCTATACAGAGGTTCATATACTCCAGAGTGCCTCGGACTTTGGGAGTCAGAATCTGAGAAAACCGTTCTTGAACTCGAATAAACGTTTGTTCTGGATCCATTCCTTTCCCCTATTATCAAGAAATCGATCATCAAAAAGCTCTGGTATGAATTTCTCTTCTCCTTTCCTTCTTCTGGGAAAGTGATCCAAGGTTTTAATCTTCAAGCTCCGTTGCAACAGCAATCGTTGTTGTAGCTGTCAACAATTCAATCGGAACGACCCATGGAAGTGTTTGATCATCATCCTAAATTCCACAACAATTTTTTTTCTCTTTTATGAGGAATTGATGAAATGTTTATATAGTTGTTCATCAAAATTATCTGTTAATCTGTCACATCGTGTTATAATTTTAGTCGATATTTATTTTGTCGGTATATTTAACAAAAGCTTCCATTGGCGTTAGATACACTACCAAAATAGAGTCGCAATTTAAGGATATGATCAACGTGGGGTTTATTATATCATCACTAAGTTTTTAATTTAATAAAAAAAATATTTATTTTCCAATGAATTCTTCATCAAACTTTTAAATTCTTATAATTGAGTCTATCGTATTATTAAGATCGCTCTCGAATGCAGTCTTAATTCATTTATATCTCTCATTTACTCATACATTACATGTTAGTGTGGACATGGGGCATTAAACATAGTACTAGGACGTGGTTTAGGAACGAACAAAGATGAAAGTTGATGTACATGTAACGCCCGAAGTACATTGAGTAAAAAAGCAGTTCTATGTGCAATGCTCAAGTAATAATAGTAATAATATTTCAAAATTTGAATCTATGTTCGTTTACCTACGCTAGTTTTATAATATTCAAATGTGTGTTACATGTGGTCAAAGTTTTTGGAATATTTTCATTGACTTCTTTTGTTTACATAAAAAAAAATGCACTCTTCATTTAACGTTTTCAAAAAAAGTATTTTAAATTTTTTTTCTTTTACAACAAATCAGGATTAAATTATAAGCATAGTTGGTAATTTTTAGAGTTTGTCAAATAAATACTTGAAAGTTTAAAAAATTCATTAAACCCTGAAAATTTTGTTCAAAATAATATTAATATTGCAACACGGTCATAAAATAAATGATAGTAAATGAACATAACCCACCTTCAAAGAATAATATGAATTGAGGTAAATAATTGAGGTTAGATTCCTTTTACCCATCCATGAGGTTAGATTCCTTTTACCCATCCAAATTTGAAGTTTGAAGTTACTATTCATAGCCTGCGTGTAGTTAGCTGAAGTAATTAAGGCATTTAAGTAATTAAGACATTTATATTTATATATATATAAATGAAAATGTAACGACTCAGATCCACCACTAGCAAATATTATGCTCTTTGAGCTTCCCCTCAAGGCTTGTTAGGGGAAGGTTTCCACAACCTTATTATAATAAAGGGTATTTTGTTCTCCTCCCCAACCAATGTGGGACATCACAACAAACATTCTAATTTTACCCGATATAATCGAATAGGCTAGAACACAAAAATTTCAAGGAAGATAAAATATACTATGAAATTAAACATTGCTTAAGCACAAGGGAGGAAAAAGAATAAAATAAAGTGATAAACCAGACCAACCTTTTACTATGACTGTGGATGCATTGCAAAATTCACATCCACCAAAAAAAAAAAACCTCTTTTCTAAACCACCTCACACCCTACGCAGTGTATAACACACCATGGTAAAAGAATTATTGAAACTGAGGATAGGGGAAAATGTAACAGAACATATGTAAAAAAAACAAATGAATCAAAACAAAATTGGTATACTCTCAGGGAGAAAAAGAAAAAATGATACCCCGGGTGCCAGCGAGCGACCTGTATGAACGAGCCATGATATTATTGTTAAAGAAACAACATAAAAGCTAGCAGAAAATTAAGCAAAGGAGAGATTGGAGATATTTCTAGATACCTGATAGGGGGACTTAGAATCTATCTGGGAAAGAAAGCTTGTTGCACGAACAAGTTGGATGAGGAAGAGGAAAATGGAATCTGAAGTGATTTTTAGCTTTTTGGGGCATATGCAGCTAAGGCATTTGCATGTGCATGTGGGAGACTGCTCAAAAGGGGTTGAATTTGTTGGCCATAAAGTGAAAGTAGATGTGAGAAAGCTCTGCCTACTTGAGCTTTAACTTCTGGTGTTTCGATAGGAGATACCACAACGTGAGCAAAGATATTAACCAACTCAGGAACCAAAGAAAGGATCTGCAATTGGCGCACGAATTAGTAGAACTATAATAATGATCCAGATTGCTTTTTCAATACTGAACGAAATTAATATTTGCTCGCCCTTTCTCCTCGCTTTCCTGTTTCGTCCCTCCCTAACTTGCTCGGTTAAACCGTTGTGTTAGGCATTAAGGTTTAATTAGGGCACTTAAGCTTCTTCCCCATGTCGTAATGCATTTCATCAGTACAATACAAACATAATTCAGGTCCTATCGCATTGGTCAAGTAAAACATTTATGAAGATTTCCCCAGATTATGAACATGGACTGGAATATAGGTAACTTCAAATGTGAGATCTCACATTGGTTGCAGATTGGTTGGAGAGGGGATCGAAGCATCCCTTACAATGGTATAGAAACCTCTCCCTAGTAGACGCATTTTAAAATTGTGAGACTAACGACAATACGTAACGGGCCGAAGCGGATAATATCTGCTAGTGGTGAGCTTGGGCTATTACAAATGGTATCAAAGCCAAACATTGGACGGTGTGCCTGTGAGGACGTTGGGCTCGTAAGAGGAGTGGATTATGAGATCCCACATCTTATAAGAGTGTGGAAACATCTAACTATCAGATGCGTTTTAAAACCGTGATGCTGACGGTGATACATAACGGGCTAAAACAGATAGTATCTGCTAGCAATGGGCTTAGGTTGTTACATCAACAATAGGGAATGGGAATGTTGTCCCACCGGTGTCACTTTTCACTATGGGAGTCCTAAATTTTCCTGTTTGGGGACACTCTATATAATGAGAACTCAACATGCTATGAATTTCGGTAACACCCACAGGATCACATTTACTTTCCCAGTTATCCTCAATGTAATTGGACGGATAACAAAAAGTTTATACGCCCGAATAATTTCCAAAAACAGAACTATACCCTCCATAAACACGAATTTTCTTAACGGAATAAAATTTAAATAAAATTGTGCTAAAGTCCGACAGAATAAATACCTGAGGATTAGATGACAAAACAAGAGTAGACACACAACCATAAACGGACATGGACTCCTCGTAATCTTCTTTTAAAGGTAGAGCTTTGAGTAAAACTTGGAGGACCTAGGGTAGAAGATCAAATTGAAACAGGAAACAGTTAAGCAAAGATTGGGGGAAGGGAGGAGTAAGCAAAGCTGTACTAACCTGATTCAATGGGACAGCTTCAGGGTGCACCATTATCATTCTTGCGACTGCACCAGCTGCGTTATCCCTAACAGCATTGTCTGACTCAGATTCCCCAAATAATGGGTAGAGTCCATGAAATATATCATTATAATATCTGATATTGATCAAGTAAAAGGGAGTTGATGATTGTAGTGAAAGTACAAAATACAAAGGTTGAATGGGAGGCAGGCAACACAACAGCTCTAATACCACTGAAACGGTCAAGAAGATATAAGCGGAAACGAAAGTAAACAAACAAATATAATTGCATACAAAAGGATACTTCAAAGTAGACTCTCCCCCATTATTGCAGAACTCTCCAACACAAAATGCAGCATTCCTTCTATTAGTTGCCTCGGATGATGCCAATTCTTTAAGAACCAACGGCATTACTCTCTGGAAGTTATGCATTGCATTAGTAAATAGGCCCTTGAAATGTTTTCATTCATTTCATAGGCACATCTTTTGGGAAAAAGTGTTTTAGGTGAAGTTGGGAAGAAACTTAGTTAAATGCTTTTCCTAAACATATTTTTAAATATATTTTACAAACCGCTTTTGATTATTGAAAATTTTAACCAAACGAGTTGTCAATTTTTAAAAAATACTCAAAAGGGAAAACCAAACACGCCCAAAATATGACCAGTCCACAAAATAAAGAAGCAAAAATAAAAAGATCTCGGTAATGAATACTTACATCAATATAGGCAGCAATTGGAGCACCCATGTCCCGAGCTACTTCAGCAAGACAGGCGACCACCATAGTTCGATCTTGAGGAGGTCGTGAGGCTCTCTGGGTGAACGAGGGGAAATGAGGCAACAGTTTGTAAGTTACTCTCTTGTAAATCTTTAAATACTATAAAACCCAGTCCCTAACTCACCGAAAATTTCATAAATGGTTCAAATAGCTTCGCAAAGATAGGCGCAAAGTAAGACCCCATGGCCTTTGCGAATGCAGGAAGCAGATCAGACACTGCATCCATAAGTACTTCATCATGTTCAGTATCATCCTCATCTATTTCACCATCAGATTCCACTTGCTGACAAGCAGATTCCTCACGGAGCAGAACTAATGTTGCATCAATTAACCGAGGCATATCTAATGTTAAGAACAAAACAGCATAACATAAGAGTCAGATAGAATCATTGAAGAAAAAACCATTTCACAACAACCGAAACTTAATATCATTTTTTAATAGGAATTTTGGAACTTGATATCAAAACTTACAAGGCTCCACTACAACATAACCATAGTCTTTGATAATGTCAGCCATGCTTGTACAAGCTTGAGCAACTGCTTCTTTGTCATCATCTTCAACCATGGTCTTGATATAAATATTCATCACAGTATCTAGAAGAAATGAATTGCTCAATACCACCAAAAACAAAAATTAAACTTGTACATATATTGTTACAGCATGCTCTTATATTCTTACCAAAAATTTCTTTGGCCTTCGTTGATGCTTCCTGAACAATGGAAGAAAGAAGGGAAAAGTGAGAATGCATATAGTCATCAATTAAATTTGATTTTGAAAATTACCCCTTCAAACCAACATTTAAAATTTAGGGCTAAAATACATTTTCAATACAACTTTGAATAATGCAACTTTTTATTTTATCAATTTTATTTTTTACTATTATTATTTATTTATTTATTTTCTACACAAATATGGTCATTTCAAGAAACCCTTTTTTCATTAAAAAAAATGAGGCATATATTGTAGTCAAATGTAAAAGTATGAAATTAAAATAATGTAACATCCTAAATAATTTCAAAAGATACCAACATTTTTCTTTCATCAGATAAATTAAGACTTTTCCATCAAAATTAAAAACCTTTGTTTTGTGTAAGTCAAATATGACCTTTAGAAGTATCAAAATGAAAACTTCAAATAAATATATCATAACAAAAATATTAATCTTTTATTATTACTAGAAGAAAATATATGAAATCATTAAAAAAAAAAAATGCACGGTACATGGGCAATGCACAGTCATTTACTAGTATATAAATTTAAAGAATAAATAATTCACCAATGATCATACGTTGGAAATTCAATTAAGAAATAACATGAAACATTGGGCATCACAAAACTACCACATGCTAAAAGAAAGGCATGCGCCCAACACCAAATGCTAGAAGAAGTGTGTTGATAAGTACTCACGCTGTAACTTTGGGAGATTGCCTGAGCTGCCTTCAGAATATCTGCAGTTGCATTCAGTGAAAAATGAATAAAGATGTCGTTCCTTTCAACTTGGATTTAATGAGATTTCAATAATTGAGTTCATTTTTAAGAAAGAAAATTACTTTTCTTCAAGTAAAAGAATACAGAAAAGGGGAAAATATATCTTCCAGAGGGGCCAAAGGAAGGTTACAGAAAACAGCACTCATAAATAATTCAATTTCCTAAGACCATAAACTAAATAACCCTAACCAATTATGAAGATATTAAAATTAAATGTAGAATAGATCCAAAGAAATAATAACAAATAATATACAAGCCTATTGATTCTCCAACGTTCTAGTAGTAAAATAACTGGAAAACATAAATTAAAAAAAAAAAAAAAAAAAAAAAAAAAAAAAAAAAAAAAAAANGATTGCAAATTCAAGTTGGGTGCGGCTTGCACGGAATATAATAGTAGTTCATCTTTATGTGTAAATGAAACCAATTCTGATTCTTGTACATTTAATAGCCAATTGTTGAGAAAAAGTAAATGTTATAACAGCATACCAAGTGTGAATTAAATAAAGCTGCACATAAAGACGATCAGTCTACAGTCATCACTTCTCTCACCAAAACAATTTTCACTTTTTTTATAACTTTTTTTAATAACCAGGCTTTCATTACAATGAAGGAATCAAATTTATATATTTGACTTCCAAGCTCATAAACAATATTTCCAAGATCCAACTTAATAGTATCAAAGTGGTAGTTTGCAACTTAAGTTTTCTTCCAAATATTTACAGTAGAAATGCCTAAGCAGAATTTCTTGTTTATGATAAATGAATTATGCAGAGAATAAAGTCTAAGAAAAGAAAAGTTAGATTTACCAAACATAAAAGAATAACTTGAAAAGGACAAGAGTTATCCAATGACTAAAGATTAATTTAAAAAAAGAAAAAGAAGATACTAGCAACTCACGTTCCAACGAAATGATTGCTTGAAGCCTAACATCTTCATGAAAGTATCCAGAATGCCGAACCAAAATCTTAAGTGTCTCCTCCAAATAGCTTAGAAAAGTGAAAGAACCCAAATAGTAATTGATGACAGCGGGTTCCAGGGGGAGCCCAAAAACAAAAAACTATTGCAAAGGATACGGTGCATAAGAGCTCTTTGTGTGCAGTGCAAACAAGCCAAGAGCTTGTGTTGCAGCTGCTTTTTCATCCAGCACCCCTGTTCTGATACTAACATTTCGAACTCTAGGCTCATCATGAGCTTCATCATCAGATGAAACTCCTCCAAACCCATTTAGATTTTCATCGTCTGATTCATCTATATCGACAGCAGAGCCATCGTCGAGATTGCAAGAAGAGAATGCAAGGGGTACAACATGAGGAAGATACTGTTTACGGAAGGACTTTTAACTTCAAGATTCTGTAAAAAGAGAAAATGATTGACAATGAAAATCATACAAAGATTATTACCTTTACAAATCCATCATCCAAAATTTCTGCTACATTGCTGAAGAACCCATGAGTGTACTCTCGTAATTCACTGAAGTCCAAGCCAAAACCCTAAGAGAAGAGAGGGAGTGGATTAAGTCTTGGAAGGTAAAATGAGAAATCTAGACCAGCCAAAGACGAGCTTGTGCATTACAGCAATTGCCGCCTCAATAAAAGGAGGTAGAATCTGTTCCATCCGGGTTCTCCCAACAGACATGGCAACTATTCCAACCAACTCAGTAGCTCTTGCTCGGGAACAAAGTTCCTCATCCTTGGTAAGAACCAGAAATATTTTCATCAACTCCAACACTCTCTCAGCATAAGGCAAGAAAGACTGTTCTGCTGCAGCTGCTACTGAACCGATTGCAGACTGTAATTCATTCGACAATTCTCAAGTCATGGAAATATAAGTGGCACATAGATGATTAAGAATTGAACTAAAAGTGTCCATGGCCAGGTGGAGGTTTATTTATTTATTTATTTTGAAAGAGGGTATAAACTGTACCATGCATGTTTCCTGCAGATTCAGAGGACTTGTCTGAAGGGCAGACAGCAATTTACCCATCAAAGGATCAAGAAAAGGAAGAATTTCCTCACCCATGTTCTCACAAAATGCAGCCAATGCATAGTATGATTTTTCCTGCAAATGAAAAATCACTTTCACTAAAAACTTGTGAGCAGTTCATAATTTATTCATGACATAATTTCTCCTCCATGGATCCACCATACCTTCACTTCATCTGAATTATCTTCAAGGGCATTTAAGATGCAAGGAAGCACACTCTCATAGAGTGACACTATTTCTGGCTGTAAATGCTCAGCAAATTGACCCAGGGCAAAAGATGCAGCCCCTCTTACCATTTGTTCAGTGTCCCTTAATGCTCCAAGAACAATGTGAAGAACTGGTTCTAACTTACTTTTTAAATGTTCTGAACAACCTTCTGATATGATCCCTAAAGATGTCACAGAAGCTTCACGGAATTTTGGATTTGCACTTTGACTACTAAGAGAAGCAAATTCAAGCACAGGAGGGAAAACATGCTTCGATAGATTTAAGGCCATTATATCAATAACCTCAGCAGCAGCTCGATCAGAAGCAAGATCATCATCTCCATCTCCATCAGATGACTCTGCAAGTAATGGGCACATAACTTGTAGAACAGGGACAATCAATTTATGTTTTTTCAGGGAATTGGGCTTGTACTTTCCTAGCCACGAGATTATCTGAATTGCCTGAGATTGAACAAGGAAAAAAAGACCAGTAAAGATTAGAACTAAAAAAAAAAAAGCATTTCTTCAGTAAGAAATTCTTTTTTTTTTTTTAATGCATATAAAGCCCAACCTGATGACGAGTGCTAGATTCCAAATTTTGGCTAGAACAAACTTCAAGTGAAAATTGAACAATTGATCTAACAGAATCCCCAAGAAGTGGAGCAGGAGATTCAATTAGTTCATCAAATATTTCAAAAGCTATTACTGCAACATCCTCCTCGCCATTAGCAAGGCACTGCCTGGCAACATTTAAAATGCTGGGAATGAACTCCCGGAATTTGACCTGTGTTAATAGATATGAGTAAATGATTGTGCATAAACTTGAATAATATATAATAGAAGAGCCCAGGAAACATTGGTATAAGACAGGACCACCTGGAGGAAATGATAAAACAACTAGAAACCAACACGGTGGGCAAGAGAAACCTAGTTAGCTCTAGTGACATATATATATATATATATACTAGGAGCTCAAAAAATCAAGGATGAATTCCGTTCTAACATAGTTCTATTTGGACTTACCACTTCTGCTCCATCATGAGTAAATTCCAGAAACGATCCCACTGCCCTGCACACAAGAAGAAAATACTCATGTAGATAACAAAACTACTTCATGGTACGGAGACGGAGTAAGTAACAAACATAAACATTACTTCAAAGCTGCAATTCTGACACGGCTGCTAGTCTCATCCTGCAAACACTTAAGTAGGAGAGCTTGCAAATCTGTAAAATGTGGTAGGAAAGTATTTCCAATCGTTTCTGTCAGGGAGCTGAATAGAATCAAAGCCACCTACTAACACCAAGGGAATCATACATTTTAGTAAGCTGAAACAATTGAATTTAGTCCATACCAATTGCAGCGTTTAATCAGACTTCAAAATCTTCAACACAGTAGAAAACATGAACCAACATTGAAACTACAAGAAGAGGATCATACAAAAGATACTCATTCTAAAATTATTTAGTCATTTTGACAATGTAGCCGTGCCTCTGCGGTAAAAGTACATTCACACTGATAGATTGCACATCAGTTAAAATTCTTGTAGGGTAAGAACTTACTTCTCTATGATCTTCCTCGGAACTCTGACTACACTGGAACAGAAAAGGCAACAATTCCGGCCATTCCCCTGCTGGAACAGCATACTTAGCAACAATACTTACGACATTCGCACTTGCTCTCCTCACAGGTGGACTGCAAAATCACCAGTACACATATTTGTTAATAATAGAACACTCAGAGAATCAATCGCAACATATATGAAAGGAATTCTACACCCTCAATGAAGTCATAATCAATAAAATTTCTATAATAAAACCTAACTAACGCTAGAAGAAACCAAAGACGTAACTCCACGAATTGGAACACACTCAATTCCCTTTACGCCGAATCATTTGCACTCACTTCAAGCATTCATCTCATTCCACACCATAGTAGAGAGAGCGAAAGAGAGAGCTCAATTGTAAAATAAAATTCAAAATTCACAAGAAATAATGGAAATAGAAAAGACCTGTGCTCCATAGTGATGCTCTCAATCAATGACTGCTTAACAAACAGCTTGAGTTGAAGTGAAAGCTTAGCCCAATGACCAGTGATCTTTTTGCGGAGCAAAACAGCAGCCAACTGACGGACATTGGGAGTCTTGGCGGTGCGTAGGTGCTGAATAAGAGCAGGCACCACCTGCGGATCCTTGGCCAAGCGCTTAATCTGCTCTTCCGCTTGCCGCCGGGCATCATTGTCGGGCATAAGGAATTGAATGAGCAGAAGCTCCAACGACTGCGGCATGGTGATTGTAGAACGGCGATTCCGGCGACCGTCGCAGAAACTCTCCGGCTATAGAGGCGGAAGGGAGAGTGTAGCAGATATGGATATTCCAATGGAGGCTCTTTTCCGAGGGCTTTTGGGTTTTGCTTCACATCAAAGATTTTATAGTATACGTTTCGGCGTTCAACTGTACTTTACAGAACACCGTAATGTTGGTCTCACGCGCCATTTCTCACGCGCCAAAAAATGAGGATCACGATTTGTCGTTTCTATGTAACACAAAAGCATAAGGGAATGTTATGTTATTATTGGACATTAATTTATTCATAAATTGGACTAATTGTAACCCTTTAAAATGAATTAATTTAGATAATTTATTTAAATATTAAAAAATATATAAATTAGAAAGAAAAAAAATGTAAAAATCAAATAAATATAATGATTTTACATAGGTCTTTTTTCGTAATTTTATGATCATTTTTCTGAAATCTTGTAAAATAATAATTTATTTTATGTGATTTTAAATGAAATAAGTAAAAATAATTACAAATTATCGTTTTATATTTAATTAATATAATTATTATTATGAAACTTTAATACGACTCCAAAACCTTTTAAAATATTTTTTTTTTGTTATAAAAAATGGATAGAACAAAATAAACCCAATTGAATTATCAATAAATTCTTAATTAAAAGATGTAATATTAAATAATGTATTTAATAAAACTATATAATATATCTATAAATTTAAAATTAAAAGTTTAAGACAGATAAACAGAGATCAAATAATATAATTACCCAAAAATTTATAAAACAAAATTTTCCTCAATTTGAATCAATCACCAGTAATCTCCACAAGAACACGAACCCGCTTTGAAGTGATGGAACCGATTCACATCTCGAACAACGACTTCCCGCCCATATATCTCTGATATGAACACCATTGCAGTGTGGCAATCCCCACAGATTCTCAAGTTCTTCGTAACTCGGATAACGGTTTCGGAAGGAGTGTTGAGGATTCCGAATGCAACCGCGAGCTTCTCGCTGTGTGCAATGAGGTTAAATTCTTTCTCTTCCTCGCTGATATCATGCAACACAAAGCTAGTATCAGGAGTGTAGCCAGCTGCCTTCATCTTCTCCGGCAATGCCTCCAAGAACATGTAGATTTCCTTGGTTTGAGGGTGGGACGTGTCGCCACCGAGAAACATATGCGCTTTTCCATTGACCTCGATCCAACTGCAACCTGGACTTTTCTTTGTCCCCTGGGATGTCAGAATCGCTCTCAGTTTGTCAACTTCCTGCCACCTTCCAGCTTCGGCGTACATGTTTGAGAGCAGGACATAGTTGCCAGTGTTTTCGGGTTCGAGGACAAATAGCTTTCTTGCTGCAGTTTCTGCCATTTCTAGATTGCGGTATTTTCGGCAGGCAGCTAATAACGAACCCCAAATGCTCGGTCCTGCTGGCATTGGCATTTCATCTACAAGTTTACTTGCTTCAGCTAATCTCCCTGCCCGACCTAAGAGATCGACAACACAAGCATAATGCTCAGCTCTGGGATTTGTCGAATATGTGGTGCTCATGTAGTTGAAGTAATTCAAGCCAATGTCAACAAGACCTGAATGGCTGCAAGCGGATAACAATCCTGTGAATGTAATGTCATCGGGCCGTATGCCTGCTTCGATCATCTCCTGAAAGGTTGACACTGCTTCCCGCCCATGTCCATACGAAGCATAAGCAGTAATCATGGTATTCCAAGCAACCAAACTCTTTTCACTTCTATTAAGCCGGTTGAAACAGTTGCGAGCATCAGCTAAGCTTCCACATTTAGCGTACATTGCAGTAAGGGCAATTAGCACAGAAGCATTGGAATTCAAACCCATCCGACAAGCCAACTCGTGAATCCGCCTTCCACGATCGAGCGCCGATGATTGTGCACAAGCTGGGAGGACACTCATTATAGTCACCCAATTGGGTCTTACTCCTGAATCTTCTTTCAGCATTTCATCAAACAAACTCAATGCCTGCTGTGCCAAGCCGCTCTGTGAGTATCCAGAAATCATAGTCGTCCAAGAGACAATATTCCTCCACGGCATTCTCTCAAAAATCGCCACAGCAGCATCTATAAACCCCCCCTTCATGTAACCAGCAAGTAAAGCATTCCAAGCCGAAACATCTCTAACAATCATTTTATCAAACACCTTACGCGCATCATTTATTTCACCACATTTCCCATACAAATCAATCAAAGAAGTAGCCACATACAAATCAAACTGCAACCCAGCTCTCAAAACCAGTCCATGAACACATTTCCCCATCCAAACACTCAACAAATCCACAGAAGACTTAAGAACGAAAGGAAAAGTAAAGTAATCCCCTGTAAAGCCCCAAGAATGCATAGAAATATAAGTGGCAACAGTTCTCTCCGCAAACCCATATCTCGCATAGGCTCGAATCATAGAATTAAACAAGAGAGAAGAAGGCTCACTATTCCGATTGAAAACCGCAACAGATGAATCAATATCACCAGAACTCGCATAAAATGCAACCATCTTGGAACCAACAAGTGCAGTGGGCTCAAGGCCACGGAGAAGCATATGGGCATGAACTTGTTGGCCCAATTTCAACAGATTTTGGCCAGTAAGGAACTGGAAAACCGAGGCATAAGATAGAATCGGAGGTGAGTCCAGCGCAGAGAGCGGCTGCAGGAGGTTGCGAAGAGTTGCAGAGAGGGAACGGCGCGAGATTGAGCATTTGAATGGTGGGGATGATGGCGGAGGGGCAATGTCAATGTGAGAAGAACCGAGGTAAGAATGGAGGATCCGAAAGAGAAGGCGATTAGGATTTGGGATGAAGATCGATAACCGAATGCCATTGAGCATCGACAGTCGTTAGGTTTTCCCTCTGTTGTAGCCTTCGCAGGAGAGTGAGAAATGGAGGGAAAAGAAAACTTTTGCTTTATATATTTTAAATTTATATTTTCTTCTTCCAATTTTTTTAGTTTCAATATTTAATTACTAATAAGTTTTTAAAAAGGCAAATTAATAAAAAAAAAAATATATATATTCTTCAACCTTGTTTGTTTTGTTTTTTTTTTTTTCCTAAAAAATATTCCTAATTTTTTTTAATTCTTTAAAATACCATTAAATTTAGAAAATATCAAAAATATAATTATAGTTAATTTTATATGAAAATAGTTAATATTTTATTTAAAAAATATTAACTTTCAAAAAAAATTAATAATAGTCTTAAATTTATTAAAAAAAACTTCAATATATATATTATTATTATTTTTTTTTACTTTAAAAAAATCTTTAAAGTATTTTTTTAATTCTAAATATCCTTTATTTATATTATGGTTAACGTTTAGATCTCTAAAAAATCAATAAGCTGTTTTAATTTATATATTGATGATTAAAAAAAATTAGAACTTTTAAATGTTAATGTTAGTTTTAAAATTCCATATATATTTTTTAAACATAAAAGTAATTTTTATTCCACCTAAAATTAACTTAAAAATATATATTTTTTTAATAAAGTATTTTTTAAATAATCTCAAAACTTAGCCTTTAAAGTTTTAATTTTTTTTTTAAATAAATAGTAAAAATTTTAATTTTGTTTATCTTTGAAATTTCAACTCGATTTTGAAAAGAAATAAAAATCAATTTTATAAATTAAAAAATATTTTAGATGAAAAATAACAATTTTTCGCTCGTATTAATAGCACGGGTCCAAAAAATTAAACGTACCTTAGTCCAAAAAATTAAAGGTTGGAATTGATATAACAAAAAAATAATCCTTCACAATACAATAACAATTCATCAACAATCATAATCCTTCACAATAATTCATATAAAAGTTCAAGTGGTGAAATGACCAGAAAGCCCCCACATCACTATCATTGGGATTGGGAAATCAAATTTATTTAATAGCGTAAAAGCCCATAATAATAATAATAATAATAATAATAATACCCAAACATTGAAATATTATTGTAATTAATTAATAATTCCCTCTTCAATCGGAAGATCGGATCACCGGTGAAGCGTTAGTGATCTTCGATCTAAGAAGCTTCTCGAACTCGGCCGTCACATTGAACGAAACTTGAAAAACCTCCGGCGACAATGCCTCCAACACCGACGTCTTTCCGGCCAGTTCTTCCACCACGGGACTGTTCAATTTTAAAACGTCAAGTTTTAAGATTCAGAGATTAAAATTAAAATTAAAAAATATATATATAAAAATTGAAGCTTATTACTGTGTAGCTGTGATAATGGAGATGCACTCCAAGCCATCTTCTCCGGCGATTTTTCCGACGGCGAAGAATTTGGGGACTAAAATCAGCTGACCCATTTTCACCTCTGCATCAATTTTACTCGAAAATCCAACGATCTGGATTTTCCCACGTCCTTTAGCCACGTAGATCAGTTGATCGTACGGCTCCGCGACGTACACCGGCGAACGGACGGCGTTGGCGTCGAGCTTTTCGAGAATCGCCGTCAACCCAGATTGACCAATAAACGGAAATTTTGATTCCGTCACCGTCGTGACAGCGCCAGCGCCGCCCTTGACTCTACCGTCAGGCGCGGCGGCGTCAATGTTGTAGACAAATTTACTGTATTTGGGTGGCTTGGGAAGGGATTGGGTTTGCTGAATTGAGAAAATCAGAGCGTTGGATTGACTTTTGAGAAATTGGGTTGTTTCTTCTCCGTTTAGAGAATAGGTTTCTCCGACGTACTCCGGCGAGAAGCCATTCAGGAGGCTGAGAATGCCGGAGAGAACAAAGTAAGAGATGTCACCAGGAACATGAGCGTTTTTGGATTCACCCAAAAATATGATTTCCAAATCGGAGTCGCCATCGTTGAACCACCACGATGAGACTCCGTTCGGCACCGGAATCAAATCTCCTTTCTTCAAGTTCACCACCACCTCATCGGACTTGCTCGGAAACACCAACCCGGCAACTCCATTCTCCCCTGCAACCAAAATATGTCGGAAATTATTAGAAGAGAATCCAAATACAATCATGATAGCATATGTTCAAAGTCGACAAAATCATACAACAACTCAGTAAAAAGATTAACTACCTTGAAGAACATAGCCCACTTTAGAACAATCGGCGTAGTGGGGGACCACGAAGCCGCGAGGGCGGAGGAGAAGGCGGCCGGCGGCAACTTTGTTATGAGCAAGCAAAGGATATTCAGAAGGCAGCCATTTGTGATAAGATCCAGCTTCTACCTCAGTGAAGGGCTTTGGATTCATCGGTTGTTCCATGGAAGGGATCTTGTAGTAAATTTGATGGTTTTCAGTGGCTTCCACCTTGGGGTATTTAAAGCAATTCTTCCCACAGGTGGGGACCTTTTTATAAATATGTATAATTTAAGGGAGATAATTGCAAAACTTCATCATTAACAACATTCTATACGTGTTTGCAACCATACCCCCCAATTTTATTGAAATTATAAAACAAAAATTAAAATACGAGGACCAAAAATTAAAATACATCACATGTTTATTTATAACTACAAAACAATACCCATTTCTTGTCTTCAATCTTCACGTGCATGGATTCCTTCCATACCCTTCTTAAATCTTGTAGCCTAAACGAGCTACCACTTGGCACATACGTGTGTCACAACGTGGATAAGTGTCTCAAGCTGACTTCCTTTGAAATGGGTTTTTCAATAACACTACCAAGCGGCACTAGTGTGTCAATATTGCGCCTCAACCTACGTGTTGGAGGTTGCTACATACACCCACTATCCGGGACAGTATCCGTAAATGACATGACATGGGCACGAAAAGGTCAATGCCTCGATAGAATTCGGATGGATGGATGTTCGAGAAGTCCCGATGAGATGGCGACACGCGAGTCCATTCTCAATGGCATGACCGAGCAAGTTGACAAGATAGAGATCGAGATGACAAGATGAAATGCGACATTGCATTGAAATACCTTAATATATATATATATACAAATTACAAACATCCGAATCATATTTTATACATTTTGATTTCGTCTTTTATTAAACGAATCGAAAGGTAAGCAAACAAACTTTGATTTAATTATTTTAATTGTAATATAGTTTTATAATATATTTTAATAGAGTAAGTAAGCTATAATAAAAAATAATAATTTAATTATTTGTTGAATAAAAATATTAAATTGCTACAAATAATCACGTGCCTAAAGTTGTTGATAAAGTCAAAATGTCGTACCAACTAGTTTAAAAATAAGTTACTAAAAAATATAGTTGAATTAATTGCTGAATAACTTATTAAAATTACACGTGGAATATAAACTATTATTAATTAAATTTTATTGTGTAAACGTTATTACAACATATAATATAATTTAACAATTATGATATTTGAATATTATTTGTTTATTAAGATTGGGCACGGATTTAAATCATATAATAAAACTAATTATATGTTAATAATGTCATCCATGAGGTAAATTATGCATTATTTATTGATGGGTGACGCCATTGTTATTTTCAATCTAAGAAGCTTTTCCAGCTCAGCCGTCACATTGAATGAAGCTTGAAAAATTCGGGCGTTGGTTTGACTTTTGAGAAGCGTGTCTGTTTCTTCTAAAATTTATAATAAGATATAATAAAAATCTAAAAAAATCTTTCGAAACACATTTCGAAACACATCATTAAAAAAATCATCATTAAAAAAATCTAAAATTTATAATAAGATATAATAAAAATAAAACTCAATATTATAAATAATATCTAAAAAAAGGTAAATTATTTAATTATTTAATTCTTCACTGCCACGTGATTCAGGCACAGCCATTACCCAAAATAATTGAATAAATAAATATTAAAATATTTTAAAAATTGGAATATTTTTTATTTTAAAAAAGATGAATTTTAAAATATTTTAAAAATACATCAATTTTAAAATAATTTAAAAATTGGAATATTTTTTTTAAAAAAAAGATCAATTTTAAAATATTTTAATATTTATTTATTCAATTATTTTGGGTAATGGCTGTGCCTGAATCACGTGGCAGTGAAGAATTAAATAATTAAATAATTTACCTTTTTTTAGATATTATTTATAATATTGAGTTTTATTTTTATTATATCTTATTATAAATTTTAGATTTTTTTAATGATGTGTTTCTAAAGTGTACATCAACATAAACCCAAAATAATTGAATAAATAAATATTAAAATATTTTAAAATTGATCTTTTTTAAAAAAAAATATTCCAATTTTTAAAATAAAATATTAAATAGATAACCTAATTTAATTTTATATCTAATAAATAGATTAAAATTTTAAAATTGTAAATTTGCATTAAACACAAAATTAAAAGTGGATTCTATAAATAAATGAATTTTTTTTATTAATTATTATAAAAATAAATGAAGAATTTTACGAGAATTTTCGTGCAACTACTTTTGTCCCGTTACAAAAATGGTGGAGCACAAATGAGTCACTGGTGCATAACTTTTTTTTTTTTTAGAAAAAAACAAAATGGTAAGATTTGATTTGATGCGTTTATTATAATAGTTCATAATCTCAAAATAATAATTAGACTTCGAAATTAATAATATAAGAGGATATTTTATTTTAACTGATGCGTGATAAGAATAAACCAAACTCACATCGGAATGAGATGGATCAAAAAATTGAAAGTTACTGCACATTTTTTTTGTCGCTCAATCATAGAAATTTTATGGTTAAGCATGTTTTACTTAGAACAATTTTATATTAAATAATCTATTAGAAATTTTCCAGGAATGCAGGAGAGTGACAAAAAAAAAAAGTATGTTAGAATGACTCGTATTGGACTACGGAGATAGTATTCACTCTTAAAAAAGCGAGAAGTAAGTAACGTGGTCATGTCAGAAGAATGCCAATAAATCAAAACATAAATACATAAATTCTAAAATAAGCAGTGTCTTTTTCATCCAATCTATTACTGCTTATACCAACCAAATACACTTTCCAAGGTAATCTCTTAAGAATTTTTTAGAAAACATGTAAGCGATGACAAAATATGCTAAAAAATTGATTAAAAGTTAAGCACGGTTAAAAGTAAAGTCAAGTCAAGTAGATAATATGGTCACGTTACCGATGCCCTCCTAAAAGTACTTCACAATGAGTAGGTAACATGGTCGGTCATACATGACCGATATATATTACAAGCAAATCTCATTTTCTCTCACACATATACACTTACATACATGCATACATACATATTATTGAACGTTTCTATAGAATTCTCTCTTTGACTATCGATGTTTGAAATTCATTACTACAGTTCGAGTTTTAACATCATAGAGTGGAAGTTGCACCGACCAAAAAAACCATTAATTTTAGTTACGTGCACTTCTTATATCATATAAACGTCAAAGGCATGTTCTTGCCTGATCTTGAACTTCAAAGAATCAAACCCTAACAAGGAAGTCAATCCAGCTCCATTTTTTCATGGTTCGTTAGAAACTAGAGAAACTAAAACTTCTATAATGATATGAAATTATCCATTTAGAGTATTTGGTTTCCCCGAGAGATCTCATACCAATGAAAATGTATTTTTTACTTATAAACTCATGATCATCTTTCTTAATTAGCCGACATGGGAATCCCTCCCAACAATCCTCCGCTCGAACAGAGTAACGCCATAGAGACTCCTCGAACATTCTCCCCTTAATTGAGGCTCGACTTCTTTCTTTAGAGCTCTTGAACAAAGTACACCCTTTGATCGACAATTGAGTCACTTTTTTTTACTACACCTTTGAGACTCACAACTTTTTTGTTCGATACTTCAGGATTCTATTGACATGGTTAAGTTAAGGGCGTGATTCTGATACCATGTTAGGAACCACTAACCTCTACAATTATATGATATTATCCACTTTGAACATAAGCTCTCGTCGCTTTACTTTTGGTTTCTCCAAAAGGCCTTGTACCAATAGAGATATATTTCATAATCATCCTCTTAATTAGCCAACGTGAGACTCCCTCCCAACAATTCTCCCCTCAAACAAAGTAACACCATAGAGACTCCCTTGAAGTCTATGAAGCCCTCGAACAACCTCCCCTTAATTGAGACTCGACTCCTTTTTCTAGGGCTCTCGAACAAAGTACACCCTTTGATCGACACTTGAATCACTTTTTTTAAGTGCACATTCGAGGCTCATAACTTCTTTATTCGACACTTGAGAATTCTATTGAGATAACTAAGTTAAGGGCATGACTCTGATATCATGTTAGGAACCACGATCCTCCACAATGGTATGATATTATCCACTCTGAGCCTAAGCTTTTATAGTTTTACTTTTGCCATCAATGGAGATTGAATGACCATCCCCAAAATTAGCCAACATGAGACTCCCTTTGCAGCTATCCCCAACAACTATAACAAGTAAGTCGATCAAACTCCATTTCTCAGAACCACCATGAAATCTAGATCCCCACGGTTGAATTTCTCAGTTCAAGTTAGAACAAACATTGGGTAGCTTAAGGATGAATTGGATAGCTACTTGGGCATCAATTTTTCAGTTCCAGAAATTTTTTACTCCTCTTTTCGTAAGCAGAGTTGCTATCAGAAGGCTTCTGATAGCGTTATCACAATGCAGTTTGTATCTATTAAACAGAGTACTCATGTAGGAGGCTTGATGAATTGAAGCATGGAATTGTAGCCTATTTATGCATTAATTTTACAGTAGAATACAAGGATTTGATCCAAATTTCCAGAGAGTCGATATTGAAAACCTAAATAGATTTCAATTGAACAAGAAATGGAAAGCAAGTAATAATTACCAGAGAAACAGGGCGCGGCTTCACGACGGATGAACCTTATTGGACGAAATGGCCTTCCAAGCAGATCTCATGGAAGCGGTGGCGGAGTTCATGGCCGCCTCCATGTACCTTTTGGAAGCAATCGCCGCGGCCTTCTCCATCAAACTACCCATCTTACGAGCCTTCTCAGATTTGTCAACGAGTTCCTGGAGCTCGGTTTCAGCCATCCGATCGAACTCCTCCTCGAACCTTCTGAACTCATCCATGGCGTCTTCCATAACAGAATCGAGATAATCCTCAGCCTGCTGCATCGCGATCTCAGCTTCTTGAGCCTCGTTCTGGAGTTGAAGCTCGCTGGCGGCCCAGGACTTGTAGGCTTCGATCTCGAAGAGCTTCATGAGGTCTTCAATGGTGGAGGGATCGAAATTCTTGTCGTGTAGAGCTTGATCGGAGAGGAAGGTGAACTGGGAGATGAGAGCTTCCATGATGAGAGGGTTTTTGGGGGAAATTTTGAGATCTGAGAGGGAAGGAGAAAAGTAGGTATTGAGTGGTTGATAATGGAGAATCGGAAAAAGGAAGGAATTGTGAATCGGTGGGGAAGAAGGTGGGAACAGTACTTGCAGAGTAGAGTGATGGAATCTTGGCCCAATATATTAAATTCTCCCCTTTATCTTAAAAATAATATTAAACTTTTTAAAAACAAAATAAATAAATAATAGCACTATTAACATTTTTACCCGTTTCAAAAATATTTAATATAAAAAAAAATTAAAAATAATATATTGACTATAATTTTTTTTTTATTAAACATGTATTTTTTTAATATATTTTTTAAAAAGTTGAATAATAAAAATATTTTTGAAACGGATTATTTTTATCTAGAACTAATGTAACAATTTTTTTTTTTAATTATTTTTTAAAGTTTAAGGATATTATTAAAATTTTTAAAAATTTAAGACCGCGTTTAAAATATTTTTATTAATTTAACCTTAATGATATGGAGTAAGATATTTTTAAATTTAATAATAGTTTAAATTGACTGGAGTGAAGTCTTAGGTAGTCATGCTAGGAGGTGCTACTAGATCACCTCTTTTCAGGGAGAGCTAATACCTTGTTAGATATTTTGGTTTGACACTCAGTCACGTCCAAAAAAAAGCGAGCTACGTCAGAGTTAAACTTGGAGATGGAAGTCTTTTTTCGTTTCTCAACGGTAAAATAAGACTAAGCTCATGAGCTTATTATCCTCAGTCGGAACAAGTTGATAAGATCTCTTTTTTCACGTCGCCACATGGGGGGCGAAAAAAAGAAAGAGAGGGATGAGGTTTCTCTCGCTTATGGCATAGGCGGGCCCCAGTAGGAGGCCTGCACGACGGACAATTAGCTTAGTGGTAGAGTGTGCCCCTAATAATTGTGTTGTTGTACCTGGGTTGTGAGGGCTCTTAGTCATATGGATAGTTTAATGTGCTGATGAGCGTCTGACTCTCTGAGATGTGGATCATCCAAGGCCGCCACTCTAATTAAATAATCAAATGTTTGAGTTAGATTGATTAGACGGGTTGGAATTATTTATTAAAAAATAATTATATATATATAATTATTTATTTATTTAAAAATCAATGTACATAATTAAAGCTCCCATTTTGAAGTTGGGAAACAAACTTGAGTTTTGAATGTTCGCGTTTATTCACACCCTAAAAAAACCTCATATCAAACACTCTTTTATAGTTCATAAACACATTTTGGTCGTCCTCAATCGATTAATCGATTCATATAGGAACGATTAGATTAGATTATTTTTCTTTTTCTGTTCCATGGTCCGAAGCCGTTTTTGGAAGGAGAAGTTGGATCATATTACAAATGGCCGCCTTCTGACCATCCCATTCTAGCTCAAGCCAACGTCGTCGCCGGCCGCATTCTCCTCTGCCCTCGCGCCTTCGCCATTCCTCACTATTCCGATTGCTTCAAAGTGGGCTACATTCTTCGAGGTTATTATACGTTGGAGGAGAATTTCATATTGACTAATTTACAAAATAATCATAAATTTATAAGTAAGAAATACAGTAGGGTGGAGATGTTTTTTTGTAGCATGTTTTTTTTAGGCGACAATGGAGTTGTCGGATACCTGTTTCCAAACAAGTCGAAGGAGGCGGCGGTGGTTAAGATAAAAAAGGAGATCTGCTTCCGGTGCCGAGCGCCGTCACGTCGTGGTGGTTCAACGACGGCGACTCTGTTTTGGAAATCATCTTTTTGGGTGGAACCGACGGCGCTCATATCCCCGGTGACATCTCTTACTTCCTTCTCTCCGGCCCCCGCGGCCTTCTTCAAGGCTTCTCACCGGAGTACATCAGAAAAGTCTTCTCTCTAAACCAAGAAGAAACCGCCACGCTTCTCAAAAGCCAGTCCGGCGGTCTAATCTTCGGAATTCAACAGACCCATTCCTCCCCAAACCCCAAAACTCCGGCGAACTGGTCTATAACATCGACGCTGCCGCGCCGGACGTCAGAGCCAGAGGCGGCGCTGCCACTGTCACGACGGTAACTGAATCTAAATTCCCATACATTGGCCAATCTGGGTTGAGCGTAGTTCTCGAAAAGCTAGATGCCAATGCCGTCCGGTCGCCGGTGTACGTCTCTGAGTCGGCCGATATACTGATCTATGTGGAAAAGGGATCAGGGAATATTCAGATTGTCGGAATTTCGGATAAAATTGATGCAGAGGTGAAAAGGGGTCAGCTGATTTTGGTCCCCAAATACTTTGCTGCCGGGAAAGTCGCCGGAGAAGAAGGCTTGGAGTGCATTTCCATTATCACAGCTAAACAGTAAAAAGCTTCGATTTTTTTTTTTTTGGGGGGGGGGGTTTCTTTTCTGAATCTTACAGTTTTAACATTTGGGAATTTGAATTGAAGAGTCCTCTGGTGGAAGAACTGGCCGGAAAGACATCGGTTTTGGTGGCATTGTCGCCGGAGGTTTTTCAAGTTACTTTCAACGTCACGGCGGAGTTCGAGAAGCTTTTCAGGTCCAAAATATTACAGTGGCTTCGCCTTTGTGGTGTAATATCAGTGGTGTGAAAAATAAATAATAAAAAAATAATTATGAAATTAAATAAATACGTGTTTATATAATTGTAAACAAAAATAATTATTTTATCATTACTAAATATAATTTAAATTTAAGAAATTTATAAAACAATTTAATATATAAATTTTCTTTTATTTAAATCTAACCTAAATAAATTTAGAATCTAATCGGGTTGGGTTGGGTTGATCAGATTTTTTAAAAAAAATTATACTTGATAAAAATAAATAAATTATTAAAAATATTTAATATATAATATGTGTTTTTGTAGAAAATATATGGTGTGAAGAATAAATAATAAAAAATTAAAAAATTATATAAATATATATATTTATATAGTTGTATTATAAGAAAAAAAAAATCACAATTTTATATGAATTATTAATTTTTTTAAATTTTTTTTTTTTTTTAGAGTACAAAAACAAAATCAAATTTTAGTTGGGATTTATTTTTCATATTTTTGAGTTCAAAGTTTGTTGATCGGACACATCATGCGCCGGGAAGTGGTGTTGCCGTTGTTCGTGGTCTGTTTCCTCGCCTCAGATTTTGTTCGAACTGCTCATTCAATCTGGTTGAGCTTGCCTCCATCTGTGACTAAGTGCGTCTCCGAGGAAATCCAGAACAACGTCGTGGTTCTTGCCGATTATGTCGTCGTCGCCGATCAAACTAACGCTCCCACCATTTCTGCCAAGGTCTCTTCGATTCTTCGCCAATCTCTTTGATTAGTTCCTTGAGATTTTCTATTTCGTGCTATTTGTTTGTTGATTTGTCTTCTCCCGTTTGGTTTTGAACGATCCATTTCGAAATGCCTAGAGATTTGATCTATTTCTTCTGAGCTTTTCATACGATTGTAGTTTGTTTGATTTCTAATTTTGGCTGTGAAGATTGTTTCAAAACATTCAATAGGAAGTGAAATACCTTGGGAATCTGCTGCTGATGCACATATCATGCAAATTGCTTAATAATTCTTCGTTAGAGGCTGCATATATATATATATTGACCAGTTTTTTGGTGGATATCGATGAGTGGTTGTTTTTTAATCTCCATATCTCTGTTGGACATCTTGAAGAGGCCATTGATCTTAGGAAATAAGCGTCTCTACTGATATGATCTGTGCTATTTCTTGGTTTTAACTTGTTTCTCTTTGACCTCTCAATCTAAAACTTGGTTTCGACATTTGTCGTTGGATAATAATTCAAAGGTTTGAGCCTTCCATCTTCACTCTCGTTGTATCTCGTCATCTAAAATCGAACACAATTGCATGATATGATATACGAACATTGATTATTTGTTTGACCACGTACATTGATGTCAAGAGTTTGTTTGTTCTATCTCATAAACATTAATATTTGTTAAAGCGTGCATAGTTCAACGGTTTTTTGGTGGTATTGACAGTGACAGATATTTACTCACAATTCAATTCAAGTCTCTAGATAATATGTTTTGACCAGTTTTTTGGTCGATATCGTCGAGGGGTTGTTTTTTAATCTCCATATCCCTGTTGAACATCTGAAAAGGTCATTGATCTTAGGAAATAAGCGTCTCTCCTAATATGATCTGTGCTATTTCTTGGTTTTAACTTGTTTTTCCTTGATCCCTTAATCTAAAACTTGATCAACTCCTATGGAAGCTTAGACTCTTTACAGCATTTGAACTGTATTATTGATAGAGTGACTGTTCATGACCTGTCTATTGGTTGTGCCTGCTTTTAAGAAATTGATATCTATCATTTGGTGGTGAAATGTTCGTTTATTCAATGATGTCAAACATGTTAGATAGTATGATACTCATTACGATTCCGTAACTTTTAAGACTTGATTAGCGAGCACGTACAATTCTAGTGTGAAACGATGTTTTTTGCTTAATGTGTGGGGAAAGTTTTTGTTTTCTAGTTTGTAAAGTATGATCGTCATTATGATTCCATAACTTTTAAGACTTGATTAGCGAGCACGTACAATTCTAGTGCGAAACAATGCTTTTTGCTTAATGTGTGGGGAAAGATTCTGTTTTCGAGTTTGTAAAGTATGATCCTCATTATGATTCCATAATTTTTAAGACTTGATTAGCGAGCGCGTACAATTCTAGTGCGAAGCAATGCTTTTTGCTTAATGTGTGGGGAATGATTCTGTTTTCGAGTTTGTAAAGTATGATCCTCATTATGATTCCATAACTTTCGAGTTTGCTTAATGTGTGGGGAAAGTATGATCCTCTGATGTCTTGATTGTGTGTTGTTGTTCTGCACTTTACTGATTGATGGTGAGCTCGTTCAGGTGGCATCGCCATATGGGAACGTTCTTCATCACGCGGAGAACATAACACATAGTCAGTTTGCATTTACAACCACTGAAGCTGGTAATTACCTAGTCTGTTTCTGGTTGACTGACCAAAAACTTGAACCTGGTTTTGAGATAAGTGTGAACCTTGACTGGAGAACTGGGATTGCTGCCAAGGATTGGGAATCAGTTGCAAAAAAAGAGAAGATTGAGGCACCTAATTCCCTCTTCACCTTTTCATATTTCTCTGCTACTTGTAACATCCATTCTAATGCCTCAACCTTGTTCTCGTTTAGGGCGTTGAACTCGAGCTACGGAAACTCGAGGGAGCGGTCGAAGCTATCCATGAAAATCTACTTTATCTCAGGGACAGGTAACTAACTAACTAACTTTCCTGAATCCGTGACCCGTTTCGACCCTCGTTTATACATTTTGAATCCTTACAGAGAAGCAGATATGAGGACGGTGAGCGAGAGAACAAACGCACGAGTTGCGTTGTATAGTATCATGTCGTTGGGTGTCTGCATTATTGCTTCTACTCTACAGATATGGTTCTTGAAGCGATTCTTTCAGAAGAGAAAGCTTATTTAGAGAACCTGTAAGTCTACTACTCTTCTTGCAGAAAGAGAAGGTTAAGTTATCTACATATTTTGTTTTCCTTCCTCGTACGAACTGAACTTTTGTTGTTCTTTGTTGCTTTGAAAGCTCTGATAGAATTTAGTGAGTTTTGATTCTTAAGATTCAATGTTCTTCATCCTTTCTATGATCAGAGGATGCTTAGATAAACTGATCGTCAAAATGTTTAGAGATACCCATAAGAAAGGTCAATTTGTTTTGACATTTGTCGTTGGCTAATAATTCAAAGGTTCGAGTCCTTCCATCTTTACACTCATTGTATCTCGTCATCTAAAATCGAACACAACTGCATTATATGATATACATAAATTGATTATTTGTTTGACCGTACGTATATTGATTTCAAGGGTTTGTTTGTTGATCAAAGTGTGTATAGTTCAATAGTTCAATGGTAATTGAGTTGTACTCTTTCGGGTAAAGTTGGAGGTTTAAATCTTCATACCCAATTTGTTGTACTAAAAAAAATATACTATTATTGTATTTTTAGTAATAAAAAGTATATATAAGTTAATATTATTGTACCGAGATTACTATTTTCAAGCTACCGGAATTTTAGTTGAAGAGCTCATTTTTATTTCAAAAATTAGGTATCGACTCAAAGAGAAAAATGAATAGATTGGTTAATTAGTTTTAGTGCTCATATTTTCTAGATTCAAATTTAGTTGCTCAATTAATTTCCCATGATTTCACTTAATAGAAGATTGTTCCAAAACTCTTAACTTTGAACGTTATTAGTATAGTTGTAACGTTATCATATTCTCATAATTACTCTCGTTTGAATGAAATAAAAGTTTAATCATATCAAAATTTGCACGATATCAATGAACACAGCACAAACACGAGTTAGTTAATTTGTTGTGAGATAGGTAGCATTTTAGGTAGAGGAAGAAAAAATTATCGAGAAGTTCTTAGTTAATGATACATATATTGAGTTGAGTTTGTGCATATTTTAAACCTAAACCTTGTTCGGTTGGTTCGAGTAAGTAGAATGTAAATGTTAATTTGTAGTCCGTTTTAATATATTTATTTTGACCATTTCCAAATAAATTGGTTGAAAAATAAATAATAAAATAAAATTTAATACATATATAATTGTGTATATATATATATAAAAAATCTTTTAAAATTAAAAATAACTTGGGTTTGATTTGATTCACTTAATTTGGATGGAACGGAATAAGAATTATGAAATAATTCAATTTGTAAAATTTAAATTTATTTAAATTAACTTATAAACCACAACCTCGGGTCGGGTCGGGTCGGGTCGGTCCGCATTTATTTTTTCTGAACAGCTGTGATGAACTTCTAAATACATGCATTGAATCTTGCCGTCCAAGTTGCAGTTACAAATGGATATTCCTTTTCCCGCTAATCTCCAAATGGGAATCCTTGATCAACTCACCGACTTCTACTTCATTTCATCAAATTTCCGCCAAACCCAAAAATTAAAAATCCGTTTCTTTTGTCCATTTGATATTCGTTCTAAAATCAATGGATACTAAGAATTTGCAGAAAGGTAGTGAGTGACAGTTCCATTTGATCTCCATTTGTTGGACAAGCTTTGCTTTACCTTCTCTTCTCTTTATTCTCATCTTCCCCTTTACTCTTCTCTTCAATCTATTCCAATTCTGTTCGCAAATTTTGGCTGTTTCTGAAAGAATCCACATAGGGTTTTGTTTTTTAGTGCGTTTTACCGGCTTCGATTTGGTTTTCCGTGGGCGATTGTTACAGATGCTCTGCAAATGGGGAAAGGGGAAGATCAAAATCTGCCGCAGCAGCACCGCCGTGAGGATTCTTCTGGGTTTCTTTGTCGTGAATGTTCGATTGCGTTTCGTAGGGTTTCTACGGAGTTGAATTTCAAGTGTTTGTTCGTTTTGATTTTGGGATTTGCGGTGTTTCTCCCTGGATTCTTTTGGCTTCTTCCTCTTCATGAAAGAAATTTAGGGTTTGAGGCGAAAGACGCCATTAAACTCAGTGGTACGTATGTCTCTTTGATTCTTGATTGCTCTTATTTGTCTTGCAATTTCTTGATGGGATTTTATACTTTTCTAATGCTTTTGAATGATCGTTCTGTTTTGTGCTCTATCTGTGTCTCTTGAGATTGTAAATCTGGAAGCGTTTATAGATAAACTCATCTGATCTACAAATTTCTGATAGTTACTTTGATGGGTCCTTTAATTATGAAGTTGAGAGGCCATATCTCAAGGTTTAATCCTGGTTTAAGCTGGTTTTTATGTTTATCTTCTTTGTTTTGTCTGTTCTTAGTGGTTTTTATCTAAACTAGTTAAACTAGGTCAACAAGTTTATCATAAATGTTGAAGTGGCAGAGGAGAATAAAACATTCCTCGTAAGGGTGTGGAACCTCTCCCGAATAAATACGTTTTAGAAACCTTAATGAAAGCCTGAAAGGGAAAGCTCAAAAAGGATAATATTTGCTAGCTGTGGGTTTGGGATATTACACTTTTGTTTCTCACTGTATGGGGTATCAGCAACCGAGACACACACTGATACTACTACTCGAAAGAACGTTTGCAATATTTTTCAGATGTTGGGGCAAACAAACACTAAAAAGGAATAATAGCCAAGCCCACCACTAGTTTCGATATTGATCGTTTGTTCTGTTCATAACGATGTTCTTAATGCTGGTTCCATTCTTTCATGATGGAATCTAATTTCCTCATGGGAAGAAAGTTGAACCAAAAGTTGTATGATTTAGAACATAGTAAAAGGGATCATATTCCTTCCATACCATTTAGCTCAGGGAACCATATTCCCAGAAGAATCGGAGTCAGGACGATTTGGTGGATCGGACTTTGAAACTCTTACACTATAGCTATTTGATAGCAACAAAACCAGATTTTGCTTATGCTTCAACTTGGATTTCTGTGGGCTATTTGGTTAGAATCAGATTCACGAGGGATCGGGTGTGTGTTCTTCTTTTTCAAGTCTTTAATCCGTACAAATCGAATCAGATTCACGAGGCATTAGCTAACTTTGAAACTTTTACTTCATAGTTTGCTGGACAGCAACAAACTGAACTTTGCTTTTGCTTCAACTTGGATGTTCTGTGAATTTTTGTTGCTTAGAAAGTTTTTGTTATCTTTTCCAGCTACAGTTCAGGTGTATTTTGTTCTCGAAAAGCCAGTCGAGGAGCTTCTCCCTCACATCAAGAGATTAGAGTTTGATATCAATGGTGAATTAGACATACCAAACGTGAAGGTTTTGTGCTCTGTTAATGTTTTGAATTTAGTTTTATAAGTAAAGTCATTTATGACTAAGGGGCGTCGTTTATGTTACCAGGTTTCCGTTCTGTCGATGCACGATTTAGGTGAGTCGAACAGGACTTACGTGGTTTTTGGTCTTCTTTCTGAATACATTACTACTCCAATAAATCCAGTGTCCTTAAGTCTGCTGAGATCGTCTTTATATGACCTTTTCCTTCACAAATCCAACCTTACTTTGACGACTTCGATTTTTGGACAGCCATCGACATTTCAAATCCTCAAGTTTCCAGGGGGAATCTCTATAATCCCGTTTCAACATGCTTCGATTTGGCAGTTTCCCCAGATCGTATTTAACTTCACTCTGACTAACTCCATTTCTGAAATACTCAACAAATTTGCAAAGTTCATGAGCCAGTTTAAGTTGGAATTGTGTCTGAGGCCTTATGAGGTACTGAAACCAATCCTGTTATGGTTCGAATTTGTTGAATATTAGCTCTTAGACCTTGAGATCAGATCATAAGTTGTGATGAAATTTTAAGTTGAGTAATGGATGTTGGATTCCCCTCTTTGTTGTTCTACAGAATGTGTATTTGCAAATAACAAACAAGATTGGCTCGACGATGCAGCCCATCGTAGTTGTTCAGGCTTCTATTTCGTCGGAATTGGGACGCATAACGACGCAGAGATTACAGCAGTTGGCTGCAATCATTAATACCTCTTCCGAAAGAAATCTCGGCCTTGATTATTCTGTTTTTGGAGAAGTCAAGGGCATCAGTTTGCCTTCTTATCCAAAGGGAACCTCCATGGCTATGCCACCGAGTTTTTCTCCAGCTCCTGCCCCAGCACCTGGTGATCATGTAGAACTACTGAGTGCCCCACAGCCATCGAGATCTGCACGACCACCTGCAAATCGTTCCCCGCCTCAAGCAAATTGTGAAACCTCGTCTCCAGCCCTTTCTATGGTTCCTGCACCTTCCCCTCATGAACATTCAATGCCTCCAATCTTCTATCCGAAGTCTACAAGACTGATCGTCGTTCCTCCAGCTGATCAACCCCGGGTATCATCACCACGTGCATCTCTGCTGCTGTTTCGCTACAAACCAGGGAAAACAAAGGAAGATTCGCATAGAGTTAGGCAGCCCACACATTCCTCACATCCAGATCATGTAAGCTTTGACATATTTTGTTTGATTATAGACTTGAAAGGATGTGGGATACACATTTCTTAGCACAGAATCAATTCATTTATATCTATCAGAGTACAACTCATTCCTTTCTCATCTTTGTAGGATTGAAAATCAATCAGCATACAGTCGTCTGAAGGATACGAAGAACACAAGAGGATCGAGGTCCGATCGGAATCTCATTTTTGGTTGTACCGAGTAATAACAAACAGGTCTTTTCTTCACCCCAGACAAATTCAGTATAGAGTCTGGAGATATTTCCCCTGTTTTAACTCTGCATAGGAAATAGGGATGTTGTTCTTCCAAAGGGAAGCAACTCCTGCTGGCTCTATATGTTTTAGTAATATATTATGAAATGAGTTTGAATGCTAAGCTAAGCTGTACAGTCCTGAAATAAGAAACTGGATAAGAAAGCAAAATGCCTACTTACATACATACTACCCAGCTTCATTCCAAATGGCTCATCTTTCGTTAATGAATCTCATCCTGAACGAACATTTAAAATTGAACACTGAATTAACGAGAATACGAAAACCCGATAATGGGAGTTCACGTATCAAAATGATAATAAAAATCTCTCTCCTCCCCGCCCTTCACCCGTCCTCGGGCGATGGTCACCACCACCATCCTTTTCTTCTTCTTTAGTCTTAAAAGAAGAAACAAACCCTTCCCCAACTTTCTTCTTCATCAAAACCCGCTCGCTGCCCACCACTTTCCCGCCCCCTGCTCATGAATGTAATTGTATAAATTCAAAAGAGTCGGATGTTTGAGTTCTCTCTGTTACACTGTTTAGCTTTAGCTTAAAAAATGAATGAGAGATTTGGATCATTCATGCCAAACTTGGAGGATTATGTATATTCACCATTACTCAATGGAATATATTTTTTTTTTGTTATTCTTATAGAGAATCATGGTTGAAGAGAAAGGAAATGGATGTGAGATATAGTGGAGAGTTAGAGCATTTGATAGAGCAAGGTATCATTGGATCTTTATGCTCTCTATCTAAGCAAGGAAGCTTTTCTCACTCTCTTTCTTACCTCCTACTCTTCTTCCTCTTCTTCTTCTTCTTCTTCTTCCTTCCATTACTGATCTTATAAAAGCTTCACATCTCTTCCCATGGCTTCCACTCCCAGCTTCACCCACATATTATGGCTTTCTTCTCCTTCTTCACCTCCTTCACCTTCTTTTTCATTGGTAAATAAGTTCAAAGCTTGATGTTTTATTCATGTTCTTAATGCTCGCACTTGACTATGTTTTGATCTTCTCACAGCTGCTAGGATCTCAGAGAGTACAAGAACTTTCACCATTGTTAATTCATGCAAGGATACAATATGGCCTGCCATCACACCCGGAGGAAACTTTACCGGCAGTGGATTTTCCCTCAAGCGTGGCCAATCCACCGTCTACACCATCCCCGACTCGTGGACCGGTCGGATATGGGCACGAACAGGCTGCGACTTCGACAAGGATGGAAATGGGAAATGTAAGACCGGTGGCTGTGGGGAAGTGTTGAACTGTACTGGTCCGGGAAGCCGGCCTTCCACCCTTGCTGACTTTACCCTTGGCTCTATTGATTACTATGATGTCAGTGTTGTGGATGGCTTCAATCTCCCGGTAGCAATACAACCATCGGGTGGTAAAGGAAACTGCAGCTCGGCGGGGTGCGATGGAGACTTGAGAGACAATTGCCCACCGGAGCTGGCGGTGAAGGAGGATGGGAAGACGGTGGCGTGTCGGAGCGCCTGCGATGTGTTCCATACCGGCGAGTACTGTTGCACCGGGCAGTTTGATAACCCAATGACATGTTTACCGACGAATTATTCGAGGAGTTTCAAGCAAGTTTGCCCAGCTGCCTATAGTTTTGGATACGATGATCCTACAAGCATCTTGACATGTTCCTCAGCTGACTACGTTGTCGCCTTTTGTGCAACCAGGTACCATTTTTATTAAGATTTGAGGTTCAAATTTCTACCCGTAAACTAATCTTTTAAAAATGATTTTTGAAACGTAGGAACCAAAAGGTGTGTTCATATCACGACAAGCAGCTAACATGCAGCGTCGTTGACAGCTCGAAGGCATCAACATTAGTATCATCAATCTCCCAAAGATGGCAAAACTTGATACTCACTTTTCTCTTCATCTTAAAATTTGGAATTTTGTTCTAGCATATGCTTGTTCTCTCCCAAATTAACTCTTTTTAAAATTTCAATTCATTTTTTTCTTCCTAGCTTTTTTTGTTTGTTCATTCTAGCACGAACATTCAAACATATTCATAATCAATTATGAATGGGCTAATTCTTTAGCTAATTAAGGGAAAAGTTGTGAATATATATGTGAGTGACACTATCTCTATTGGTATAAACAAAGTCACGAGAGCTTATATTTAAAGTGAACAATATCATACTAAGGGTTAGTCATAGTCTGCTTCTTTAATAATTATTTAATTTTTTTAAAAATAATTTCTACAATTTTTTTAAAAAAAATAATTAATCTATTAATTATAAATTTGAACTCTATGTTAATAAAACCCAATAGTAATTCCAAAATTAAAAAAAAAATATCGAATAAATTGGCACAAAATTAAAATTCTATTTAATTAATAAATAATTTTGAAAGTTCTAAAATCAAATAAATAAATTTAAGCGAGTAAACTTATAATTTAACAATTAAAAAAAAAAAGGATATTCTCTCTCCTCAGAACAAGACATGCCTACACGTTTGGAGAGCTCAATAACCCCTTTAAAACTCTAACTCAATAATAGAAAATAATAATAATAATAATAATTAAAATTCCATTATTTAATATTTTCTTAATTTTATTTAATATTCATAATCGAAGCCATTTCTGGACGAGCAGAACACTTAATTAGAACAATAATATGATCAAAATTAAAACAACCAAACAAAAAACATTACAACAAGAACACATTAAAGAAAACAAATTAAAACATAAAAATAATTTGCTTTTTAATGTTTGTGTTACGTTATATTATATTATATCATATCATATGTTCTAAAGAGCTTTAATCGCGATCTTCATTCCAGCTTTGCAGTGCCCTGGGAAGCTGCACATGAAAAAGTTGTCTCCTTTCACGAGCTTGATTCTATCCTTTCCCGTTTGGTAAACTTTCGAGCCTCTCGTTTTCAGGCACCAATTGTAGGCCACCTTGTTAGTCCACAACGCCACCACATTATGTGCTTTTACAGGGTAGTTGAATGCTGCATTCAAAATAATTTTTAGTACGATAACTATGGTATAACAGTCCAAACCTACTGTCAGGAGATATTATTCTCTCTAGGTTTTAAAACGTGCCTATTATGGACAGGTTTAGGTTTTCCACACTCTTATAAGGAATGTTTTCTTTTCCTCTCCAACCGATGTGAGATTTCACAATCCACCCCTCCTTGCAGGCCAACATTCTCGTTGGCACACCGCCTGATGTCTAGCTTTGATACCATTTGTAACAACCCAAACTCACCGCTAAAAGACATTATCCTCTTTGAATTTTCCCTTCTAGACTTCCCTTCAATGTGTTAAAACGCATCTGCGCTAGGGAGAGATTTTCCATGTCTTTATAACAAATGTTTCGTTCCACTTTCCAACCGATGTAGAATCTCACAATACACTCCTCCTTGGGAGCTGAACGTTCTCACAAACATACTACCCTATATCTAGCTCTGATATCATTTGTAATAGCACAAACCCACCGCTAGCAGATATTGTTCTATTTAGGCTTTTTCTTCCGAACTTCCCCTCAAAATTTTAAAACACATTTGCTAGAAAGAGGTTTTCTACAGCCATATAAGAAATGTGTGGGATCTCACATATGAAGTTGAGGAAAACGAGTATAAAACAATTTATTGGGATCGAGAAGCTTACCGAGGACATCACCAGCACGGAATATCTTGCCCCGAGTCCAGCTAGTGACATTAAAGGTCCAGCCTTGGGCATCACCAACAGTGTAGACTCTAGCCTGAGCCATCCCAGATTGGATGAGGAACAGGCAAATCAACAAAGTGAGAGCCATGGCACTGCCATTTCCCTGACCCATTTCTTTTCCAACTTTAAAGGAACTCTATGTTTAGTTAGAGGTAAGGAAAAGAGGTGGATGAGATGAACTAAGGGATATTGGCCCTTTTTATAGTCACATTAATGTAGGGTTTATTGCATTTAATAATGGAAGAAAAAAAAAAAAAAAAGCTTGATTTATAACTATAAAGTATTGGAAGAATCCTAAGTAGATGTCTCGATGTCTATGGGGCAGGGACGGAAAAGGCTTTAATGTCTCCGTCCCGCCCCAAATTTATCTACTTATTAGAATATATAAAATGGGCAAAAATAGAGACGATGAATAAATTTTTGTCTTGTTTTTGGACGTATTTAGCTAATGGGAGTTGTCTGTTTCTCGCTACTCTCAGGTCTAAACTCTAATTAAATGGATATTTCTAGTAGCTTTTATCTAGGTTTATATTTTTAAAGGTCAAAACTAAATTAATATTAATAATTTTGTTTAGTTTAATTAATCAATAATTTAAAAGTCAAAGCTCAAATTAAGTCAACGGGTAGAAAAAGAGGAAAAAAAAAAGAAAAGAAAGAGCTGCCCTTGTAATTGGCCAATGACTTTAGTACACCTTAGCACGTTGCGTTTAGGGTAATGGTCAATATTGTAAATATGTCAAATAGTTGACTTAAAACCGTCCAATAATAATATTGTTCATTTTCTCAAATTATTATAATTATTCCCTTTTATGCCCTACAACTCAAAAAAAAAAAAAAAAAAAATATATATATATATATATATGTATATATATATATATATATATATATATATATATATATATATATAACACCATTTCTAAAATAAAAGGAAAAAAAGTTAATACATTGTTGGGGATTGGATTTAAAAGTTTTTTTAATAAAAAAAAATAGTGAAAATGAATTTAAATAACTAATATATATATATATATATATATATATATATATATATATATATATATATATTTAAAAAGAGTGGACTAACTAAATATAAATGGTACGGCTCTTCTCGAAAAAATGGAAGAAGAAGAAATGTGAGATCTCACGTCTGTCGGAGAAGAAAACGAAATATTCTTTGAAAGGGTGTGTAAACTTCTCTATGATAGAGATGTTATAAAACTGTGAAGTTGACAAGCGATACGTAAACGGCCAAAGCGGACAGTATCTACTAGCGGTGGAAACCTCTCTCTAGTATGGACATGACATTATCGGCTAGTTGTGGACTTGGGGTGGGGTTGTTACAGGTATCACAGAGCAAGTCACTGGGCGGTGTGCCAGTGAGAACTCTGAACCCCAAATAGAGTGGACACGGACGCTGAGTCCACAAGGGGTTGGATTATGAGATCCACTTCGATTAGAGAGAGAATAACGAGTAGGCCTAGAAGAAGGTGGATTGTGAGAGCATATCGGTTAGGGAGGAAATGAAACATTTTTTTACAAATGTGTGGAAACTTTTAATAAGAGAGACGTTTTAAAACCTTGAGAGAAAATTCGAGAGAGAAAGTGTGTCACTGGGCCGGAAGAGCTTTTGGTTAGGACTGGATTCGACGTTGTAGGTCCAGCCATGATTGTCGTCCACAGTGAAAACTGCGGCACGAACCATGTCAGAGTATTGGAGCAGCAGCAAGCAAGCCATGGCTGCACCCATGCCCACTGCACTGCCCCTTCCCTGAGCCATTTCTTTCTTTCTTCCTTAAGGATCGGTGGTGTGAAGTAATCAGCTGGAAACCACATGCATGCTTATAAAATATTATTGAATTTATTAGAATGTTTATATATATTTTTTTAATATAAATTATTCATTAAAAAAAATTAAAAAATATATAAAAATAATTTTATGTAGGCAAACAAGGAAGACTTCTTTGTTCCTACTCCACTACGTGGACATCTATGTCGTCAACCTCGACATAATAGTAAATGACCAAAATAACCTCACACTACTTTCATTTCTCTTGAGTATTTCCAACTCGCTCACTGTCGGCGATTGTCGAAACCACCATTGACAACTACCACCTCTCATCATCATCAAATTCCTCCACTACCCACCATCGATCAACTCCGACAATGACCCATGTTTGTCATCGTAGCTTTGACAAATATTATCGTTCACTACCAACAACAAAATTGTTGTTGCCTCACTTCACTACAAGCTATCAGTCGTAGTATTTTAAATACAAATTTGAAATAATATAAATATAAAAAAGTACTAACACAAGTTAAAAGATATTAAATTTTATTCCACGGTGCATTTAAGCTAGAAAATACTCATATTCTTAGTAGGATTGTTGCATGAGAGTCTAATTAGACACCAAATTCAACACGATTAAGGCATAATCTCCAAAACCCATTTGAAATTAAGTAACTTAATCCATTAAAATTTGATCCAAATGGTGGACTCTCAAGCAAGATGTGGCGGTGTTTTTAAGCTGCAGTGATGGCTATCTTCATTCCGGCCTGGCAGTGGCCTGGGAGTGTGCAGATGAAGAAGTTTTGTCCCTTCACCAGCTTGATTCGGTCCTTTCCTGTTTTGAAAACTTTGGAGCCCCTTGGAGTTATGCACCGGCTGTAGCCCACTCGGTTGACAGCCACCACGTTGTGTGCCGCTGGGCTGTAGTTGAATACTGCACAAAACAAATGGTTTCTTATAACAAAAAGTTACAAAGGTGAGATTCTACGTCGGCTGAAGAGGGTTGGAGAGGGGAACGGAGCAATTCTTATAAAGTGCGTAAACCTCTCATTACTAGACGTGTTTTAAAATCTTGAGGGGAAGTCTAGGAGGGTTCAAAGATGATAATATCTACTAGCGGTAGACTCAGACCTTTAAAAATGGTATTAGAACTAGATACCGACGGTGTGCCAATGAGAACGCTAGGCCCCCAAGAGAGATGGACTGTGAAATCCCACATCGGAGAGGGGAATGAAGTTATAAGGGTGTAGAAACAGACGTGTTTGAAAACTTTGAGAGAAAACCTAGAAGGGAAAGAAGACAATATTTGCTAACAGTGGTCGGTTGGAGAGGGGAACGAATTTATAAAGGGTGTGGAAACCTCTTCCTACTAGACGGGTTTAAAAACTTTGAGGGAAAACCCAGAAAGGAGAGGAGATAATATCAGCTAACAGTGATCGGTTGGAGACGGGAATGAAGTTATAAGGGTGTGAAAACCTCTACCTACTAGACGCGTTTGAAAACTTTGAGAGAAGAACAGTGAGAAGTTATAAGGGTGTGGAAACTTCTCCCTACTAGAGTTGTTTGAAAGAGGGAAAAATTTAGAAAGGAAAAAGAGTTAAAGAGCCACATGTTCAAGCTCGGATTATGGACAAATGTGTTACAAGTTCTATTGCATTTAGAAAACAAACACAGTCCCAGCTCGGGACACGTCTCAGACAGGTCAAATTAAATGCATACGACTATAAGACTGTCGAACACTATATTAAAACTAGTTTAGAATAACTTTTCGAGTGCTTAACACAAAAGTTACCGAGTGTATCGCCTGCTCGGAAGCGCTTTCCCTTGGGCCAGGAGGCAACATTAAAGGTCCAGCCTTTAGCACCTCCAACAGTATAAACTGCTGCACGAGCCACCTGAGAATACTGGAGCAGCAGCATACAAACCACCACCGCACCCACCACCGCACTGCCCCTTCCCTGACCCATTGCTCAACAAGAAAACAAACAAGAACAAAGGGCCAAAGACTTCAAAGCGTAGTGTTAGCTGAATTGTAGTGGGGAAAATGGATGATAATGGTACCCTTTTTATAAATGGGGAGATGGGTTTTGGAGAGATCGTCAAAAGCACAAAACTTTATGTTAAAAATTTATGGGTCGTTGTAATTATGATGAATTTGGGAAAAAATGAATGTGGGTTTGGTAGCTTTCCTAAGTGGACTCACCGATGTCCCTATTTATAATGATAATTGATGTCATTCAATTTAACTATGCTCGAGTTGATATCCCAAATCCCTTATATTATTACAGATGTTAAAATTAACTGTAACCCAAAAACTTCTAATTAGAGATGGGTTTTTTTAGTTTTACAAAATTGAGATCAGGGTAATTTCGAATTTCGATTTCAACGAACATACAGTAATATTTGATCATAAGGTGGTATAAAGGTCAACGAATCACCTTAGCGAACTGGGTTTCTAATAATTTCAAGTAAATATATATATCTTTTATATTAAAACGATAATACTCGAAAAAGAATTATGAGATGGAAAATTAGACTTAAAGTGGACTCTAATAACCGGCTTGGCGCTAGTGGATAGATAAATAATGTAACTCCACCGCCATGAATGCACCAATTTGACCAAATGGATGTTGGGTTGGTGAGAGATTGATATCCTTAAATTCATCATGGGTTCAAATTTATAGATTTGAATATCGATCAAAACTTAGATTAGACGTTCAAATTTTTTATTCTTAAAATACAAAATTATTTAGTTAGGGTTTTTCAAATGGTATTTTATTGTGTTTTTCAATTCTCGAAAATTTATTATCACTCTACGGAACGAGTCATAAATTTCATAAAATAATTTATACAATTTTATACAAATTAGAGCCAAAAAAATTGGTGCAAATGTTGAAATTTCAAAGTCAACAACTACCCATTTAAAAGGAAATTGTGGAAAAAAAAACCCTAAAAAATAGGAATGTGTGACCGTTAAAGTTCAATCATAGGAGATGACATAAATAAAATATACTTTTAATTTTGCACTTAAAATTTTCATTAATAACTTAAAAACTTTTTAAAAACTCTAACTTTACGGTGAATAAATAGGTTCAGGAGAGAAGCTGCTTTACCGAGTTCAATCAGGGACAAGTTGAAGGTTCCAAGCCATCAGGTGAGGTCAATCTGATTATCTAGTCTAGAATCTTAACCGGTTCCGGGCTTTTCATCCTACTGGCCGGTATAGCTCAGTTAGTAGAGCAGAGGACTCAAAATCTTCCATCCTGCCACTTATGACATTAAGAGCTCCAAGGCTTGATCACCGTCGAGAAACGAAAGAAGACTTCCATCTCTTATTCAGGAACATTAAACTCATTCACCTTCTTTCACTCATTCAACAGAATATCGCAAATAGACCCATCGCGACACCCATGCCCAGCCGCCTCCGGGAATGAATCGGGAGGAAGAGCCCCTTAAAAATATTCTTAAATTATTAAAAAAAGTTAAAAAAATTATTGGAAGATAATTGTCGGATAATTTTTTTTAAAGGTAAAAAATTAAAATATTTAACGAAAATTTTAAACTTTAAATACCAAAAATAATTTTATTATATTGTAAGTGTAATGTAAAATTAAAATTTTAAAAATCATTAAAGAAAAATTTTATTATATGGTTCAGTCATCTTCTACAATCAGATTCCCGCCCCCTTCCCCCCGCGCAAAAGAAAACCCTGTTCATCTTTCAAGCTTCCTACTCCTTTCCTTCTTGCTGATGCTTCCCTTCAATCAGACTGCATCAGGGCTCCGTCCAAGTGAGTTACTCGTTCTCTCCATATTCAATAGCTTCTGTAAAATTCGGACATAGACTCGGTTTGGAGTTTTCTTTTCAATTTCAGCGTGGATTCTTCAATTGAGTTTATTAGAAAATGAATCAGATTCTTTTAGTTAGGGCTATTTTGTATCAATGATTAGTCGGAAACTGTAAAAATCTGTGTGTTGTTTAACTGGAAGAAGAATGAGGAGGAAACTGAATTCTTTTGTGTAATTGGTGCCCTTTCATTTTATCCATTTTTTTGAGGAATAACAAGGTAGGAGACATAGGGTTCAAAAAGTGCAATGTCACTCTAGAACTTTCATAAATGTTTGGAAACTATCTTTTTGAGTAGAAGTTCTTTAACATTTTGAATAGATATCGGAATCTCGAATGGCATGTCAGTGACCTAAAGTGGAAATTTGGATTGCGATGTCAATCTAGATCACTACCGCACTATTCTAGGTCTCAATTTTCATTCGAAATTCTAAACGATTTTTCCTCGAGGGGTAGCTTTCGAAAGTGTATGAAAGGTGAAGGGTGGTAATGTTGCGCAACTTTTGAAAATGATGCTCTGACGAATAATGCAGAAAATTAAGCCCAAATGGATAAATGTTTAATATTGATCATTTGAATTAATCTCCCCAAACTTACCAATTTGAGCAAAAATATGTAGCTCTAGCATTGGCTTTCTTAAAATCTCAATAATTTCCTACCCAACGTTTGTTTTGTTATCCACTGAACATCATTGGGAGTATCAACTCTTCAACCTGAGGTCTAATGAAAGGGAAAAATGGTATCTAACTCTCTAAGTTTCAATTTGATCAAATAGAAAGTTGAGTGTAAGAATTGACACACTTTCAAGTTTAAGGGTAAAAATTGATTTTTCCCCCTAGTTTAAAACATAGTGAAAGAAGAACTCGAGTTTTCTTTTATTTCTTCATCTACCAGCTCGTTTTGTTTCAATACTTAGCCTTGTCTATCTGTAGCCGGGGCTAATTGGTTTCTTTTATTTGCTGTTATGACTGATTAAATTCTTTTTTTTTTCCGCCCCTTTTCTTCTTCAATCTTAGGTATCTTGAAGTATAGCAATAAAGGAAGATTTTTTGGGTTGTTGCAATTTATTACTGATTTTGGGGTCAACTTAGCAAGAAGGTTAGATCAAATAACCAGTTTTATAGCATATATAGGATCAGTAATAAAAGTTACAGTCAGATGTCAACCAAAACTTAAGAAGAATACCTGAAATCTAAAGATAAGATCAAATTCAAATTTAGTTAACCAGCCAACATAGACTTTTGTGTATATGTATATATTTACAAGACAACAGAATTGATCTGGGAAATTTCTTTGGTTCCTTGGATTTGATTGAAGTTCATTTTTGTGTAGATTTCACGGAGCACTATCAGAGCCTCAAAATGGAAGAAGTGGTCAAGTACATGCTAGCAAATTTAGCCATTTTTCCCAGGTCTACACCAATGCCTATAACTTATATATTGAACTTTCTAAAGTCAAGTATTTCAATCTGATTTCTCTGTAAATCGCTATTTTTTGTTTGTTGTTGCTATTGATTTGATTAGATTTAAGAACTTAATCCCTTTCATTTTGTGGAATCTTAATGGCAGCCTGCCCTTAATTTGCCCACTTCAATCACTTGGAATACAGAAGTGGGAGAGCAAGCCAATGACTTGTTTTTATCACTTTCTAACCACCCAAATACAGAAGTTTCATGCTTTTCTCAAAAGGGTTATTCTCTGATCACAGAAGAAATTGTTGGCAGAACAGTTCATGCCATTTGCTTAAAGAGTTGGGTGAGGTTGAGTGTGTTCCAGACCAATACGTTGATCAATATGTATTCAAAGTTTGGTCGTATAAAATATGCTCGGTTAGTATTTGATGAAATGCCTGAGAGAAACGAAGCTTCTTGGAATAGTATGATGTCAGGTTATGTTCGAGTGGGTTCATACTTGGAAGCAGTATTGTTCTTTCGAGATATTTGTGGGATAGGCGTTAAACCAAGTGGATTTGTGATCGCGAGTTTAGTCACTGCTTGTAATAAGTCCTCTTGTATGGCCAATGAAGGTTTCCAACTTCATGGTTTTGCATTTAAATGTGGTTTGATATATGATGTTTTCGTAGGTACTTCTTTTGTGCACTTTTATGGTAGCTATGGGATTGTCTCTAACGCTCAAAAGATGTTCAATGAGATGCCTGATAGGAATGTGGTCTCTTGGACTTCTTTGATGGTTTCATATTCCGATAACGGAAGTAAGGAGGAAGTGATAAATACTTATAAACGTATGCGGCGTGAAGGAATATGCTGCAATGAAAACAATATAGCTTTAGTAATTAGTTCTTGTGGGTTTCTTGTGGATGTACTGTTGGGTCATCAACTTCTTGGACATGTTTTAAAGTTTGGATTAGAGACTAAAGTTTCTGCTGCTAACTCTCTCATATCCATGTTCGGTGGTTGTGGTGACATTGACGAGGCTTGCAGTATTTTCAATGAGATGAATGAAAGAGACACAATCTCATGGAATTCCATCATCTCTGCAAATGCGCAAAATGCACTACATGAAGAATCATTTAGGTATTTTTACTGGATGCGCTCGATCCATGAAGAGATAAATGATACAACACTTTCTATTTTGTTATCAATTTGTGGCTCTTTAGATTATTTGAAGTGGGGAAAAGGTGTTCACGGTCTAGTAGTGAAATATGGACTAGAACCTAATATTTGTCTTTGTAACACTCTTTTAAGCATGTATTCTGATGCTGGAAGATCTGAAGATGCAGAAATGATCTTTAGAAGAATGCCAGAAAGGGATTTAATCTCATGGAATTCCATGTTAGCATGCTATGTTCAGGATGGAAGGTGCTTGTGTGCCTTAAATGTTTTTGCTGAGATGCTTTGGATGAAAAAGGAGATCAATTATGTGACATTTACAAGTGCATTGGCTGCCTGTTTAGATCCAGGATTCCTTACCGAAGGGAAAATTCTCCACGGTTCTGTCATCATTCTCGGTCTGCAAGATGATTTGATCATTGGAAACACATTAATTACATTTTATGGGAAGTGCCATAAGATGGCTGAGGCGAAAAAGTTATTACAAAGGATGCCCAAGCATGACAAAGTAACTTGGAATGCACTTATAGGTGGTTTTGCTGATAATGCAGAACCGAATGAGGCAGTAGCAGCTTTCAAATTGATGAGGGAAGGGGGTACTTGCGGTGTCGACTATATTACCGTTGTAAATACGCTCGGTTCTTGTTTGACTAATGAGGATCTGATCAAATATGGGAGGCCCATTCATGCGCATACAGTTGTGACGGGATTTGATCTGGATCAGCATGTCCAAAGTTCCCTTATCACAATGTATGCAAAATGTGGTGACCTTCACTCTAGTAGCTATATCTTTGATAAATTGGTGTTTAAAACTTCTAGTGTGTGGAATGCCATCATTACTGCAAATGCTCGTTATGGATTCGGAGAAGAGGCTTTGAAACTTGTAGTAAGGATGAGACGTGCTGGAATTGAATTTGATCAGTTCAACTTCTCTGCTGCTCTTTCAGTCACTGCCGACTTGGCTATGTTGGAGGAAGGCCAACAGCTTCATGGATCAACGCTTAAACTAGGATTTGAATGTGATCATTTTGTTATAAATGCTGCTATGGATATGTATGGGAAGTGTGGGGAACTGGATGATGCTTTAAAAATACTTCCCCGGCCAACCAATAGGTCACGATTGTCATGGAATACATTGATATCAGTTTTTGCCAGACATGGACATTTTCATAAGGCTAGGGAAACTTTTCATGAGATGCTAAAACTAGGTATAAAACCTGATCATGTATCATTTATATGTCTTCTTTCCGCATGTAGTCATGGGGGGTTAGTCGACGAGGGTCTTGCATATTATGCTTCAATGACTTCTGAATATGGAATTCAACCTGGAATTGAACATTGTGTGTGCATGATTGATCTTCTTGGAAGATCAGGAAGGCTTGTAGAAGCTGAAGCTTTTATTGCAGATATGCCAATACCACCTAATGATCTTGTTTGGCGGAGCCTTTTGGCTTCTTGTAGAATATATTGCAATCTAGACCTCGGAAGAAAGGCTGCAGAGAACCTTCTTGAGTTGGATCCATCTGATGATTCAGCTTATGTTCTTTACTCGAATGTCTTCGCAACAATTGGCAGATGGAAAGATGTCGAAGACGTGCGGGGACAAATGGGTGCACGCAAAATTCAAAAGAAACCTGCACATAGCTGGGTCAAATGGAAGGGAAATATCAGCATATTTGGAATGGGAGACCAAACACATTCACAAACGGACCAGATCAATGACAAGTTGTTAGAACTTATGAAAATGGTTAGAGAAGCTGGTTATGTTCCTGATACAAGCTACTCACTGCAGGATACCGATGAAGAACAGAAGGAGCATAATATGTGGAACCATAGCGAAAGAATTGCTCTTGCGTTTGGATTGATCAATATTCCAGAAGGTACTACTGTTCGGATTTTCAAGAATCTTCGTGTTTGTGGTGACTGCCATTCTTTCTTCAAGTTTGTCAGTGGAATTCTTGGGCGAAAGATTGTATTGAGGGACCCTTATCGGTTTCATCACTTCACCGATGGAAATTGTTCCTGTTCCGACTATTGGTAGTGAAGTTACTCATAACCTGATCAATTTCTGACTTCTCCAACGATCAAGAAGGAGATACAGGTGACCACTAGAATCATCCAAATTAAAATACAAGGACAACTTAAAATTCTTGGATAGCTTAGGCCCATTTGATAGCCATCTTTGTAGAAATCCTTTAGATTTTGAACAAAAATCGGGACTTAGAATGATGTGATGGTGATCTAGAAGGATGGTGTGATGATCCAAGTTTTTGTTCCACTATTCGAAGTCTCTCAAATTTTGTTCAAAATACCGGAAGGTTTCTACTTTGAGAGTAAGCTTGAAACGTTTGTGAAAGATCAAGGTAATATTGAAATTTTGGAAAGAATATGGGCAAAGTTTAAAGAACAAACCTTGGATGTATGTTTGGATGATTTTTTTTATTTTTTCCCCTATTTTTTTCATCTGTTCTCCTGATAGATGTGTGTAGGCAAAAGCAAAACCTTGAAAAGCAGGAGAGAAGAACAGTGACATTATGTGGTGATCGGTTCTTGGCTATATCTATCAAGAAGAGGTAACTATTTATTAGTCCAAAGGGCTTTAGAATATAAGTGGTTCTTTCAGTTTTCAATTCTTTGTAGCTGTCTCATGACTTTCAATGTTCCTTCATAATAAAGTTCATGAAAAGAGAACAATGTGTTAATACTTTTCTTTTCCTTCCCTTCAATTGCATATTATCTGCCCTTTCAAGTTGCTTATCGATATCTTGGTTTCATTTAAGTCGTTATGAGAATATTTCAGGGAGAAAATACATGTTTATTCCCATACACTTTCTCGAGGAGATCGAACAACGGTTGAAAGGGAATTGTTGGGGTGTTTGATTATGATGTTACAGGTAATTCAATAGAAAATACTTGATATATGGCGTAGAACACGTTTAAAAGTAGAGAGTTAAAGTGCATTTAGTTAGTCTTTGGTTGGTCCAGTTTAGTTTTGTTTTGGGAGAGAGAATGTGAGAGGAGAACGAAACATTCTTTAGAAGGGTGTGAAACTCTCTCTCTAACAGACACTTATTAAAATTGTGAGGCTAACGACGATACGCAATGGATCAAAGCGGACAATATCTGCTAGCAGTGGGCTTGGCCGGTTACAAATGGTATCAAAACTAAACATCGGGCGGTGTGCCAGCAAGGACGCTGACCCCTAAGGGGTGGATTGTGAGATCCTACATTGGTTGGAGGGGGAACGAACATTCCTTTTAAGGGTGTAGAAATCTCTCTCAAACAAACGCATTTTAAAATTGTGAGGTTGACGGTGATACGTAACGGGTCAAAGCGGACAATATCGGTTAGACTAGCATTCAAATAAAATTATGCCACTCTTTTGCTTGCCTTTGTATTCCATTCAATCTTTCTCTCGATGAAACTTGGGTTTCTTGGAAAACGTTGTTGCCACTGTTATCTAATATTGACTTTCAATGTCTTGACTGGCTTAATGCCTTTTATGTGATGCAAATTAGCAGGATTTCATGCATCAGTTGCCATGATCATTCTAAGAACTTGACTGAGAGATGAAACATACCAAATTCAGGGCTCTAAAAGATATGCTAAGATACAAAAATGTGGTGAATCTGGGAAACTCAGGCTTTCCACATGATTCAACTGTTCATCTTGGATGATTTTCCCTTGTAATGGATCCCATGCGTTTAAATATGAATGAGAAACGTGGTCGTATCAAATAGATAGAACTAGATTTTATTAATACCAATAATTTTTTATATTCTTCTCTTGTATTTTTTCTACTTGAGAAAAGTTACGTAATTATATTTTCGTACTCTTTCAGTAAGTTTTTAGGAGAAGAATGAGTTTATTTTTGTAATTTTTAGCTGATTTTTATGTATAAAATTTCAACTTTTCTCTATTGATTTTTACATCTATATATTAATTTTCATCCTAAATTTTTAATTTCAAAATTTGCTAAATTGCCTACCAATTTTAACAAAAAAAAAAAAAAAAAAAAAAAAAAAAAAACCAATGTAAAAACTACTTGCTAATTTTCATAGCACAAGTTTAATTAGACATTAAATGACTTTGTCAAAGCTCATAAAATCTAACTTTAATGTATTTTTTAAATTAAATTCTTAGTAATTTTACACCATGCATATGTTTCAGTATAAAATTGATATTTTTCTCCCCTCAATTTTAAGTGTATGAGCTTTGTTTAAGTATCAATTATTTTTTAAACTTTTTTTTATTACTTCAAAGTATATTAAATACAAAATTAAAATAAACATTTGGTGTCCAAATAAATCATTTCAAAATTGATGAATTTTAATTTTTTTTTTAAGTGAAAACCTTTTTATTCTTAATCGGTGGTTCAAATCTCACTGGTTGTAGCGTCGTTTATTCTTAATCGGTGGACAATTTTCCCATTGTGAAGATCAAGCTTGTGGTGATTCACAAGTTCCTGCTGCCTCTCTCTGGTTTGCCGCTTTTTTGTTCACTCTCAACTCTCTGCCGATGAATTGAAGTTTGTTCTTCTCTCCCTTTGTTTGTTATCATTTATCGCACTTGAAAATCCAAAACCCTTGTTTGTTTTCTCTGTAAATCCGACAAATTTCTGGAAGCGACGGGATTTTCTATGTTCTTCGTGTAGATGGCATCGACCCTTTTGAGTAAATCCCTTTTGGTTAATCGATTCGCTCATTCTTTCTCCGCTCCATCCGGCAAACCCCAGACTTTTGCTTCCTTCTTCAATGTAAGTGAAGTGTTCGTTGTTTTGAATTCATCTTCTGTTTAGGTTTTTTGGTCTACTAAAGCCTTATGAATTTGCTCTGTTTTGATTCTTCTATATTGTAGAAGAAATTGTTTCACTCTCAAGTTAATTCAGCCAGTGTAGCACATAATCCGACTCGGCGACTCTGTTCTTTCATGGCTTCCTCTGTTGCTGGGGCTAGATCTCAATTTTCAACCAAATCCTTATCCACGGATGAACCTGTTGTTTCCCCTGATTGGCTCCATTCAAATCTCAAACAGCCTGACTTGAAGGTATCATTTCTTGTTGGTTTCACCTATAATTTTTACTCCTGTGGTTGCTTAACAAATGCTGTTCAATATGCTGATTGTGATGTATTAGTTTTGTGCCTTGTTTTGATTCATTTCATTCTAGACTTGTAATCTTTGATTCGTTGTTATCCAGTGTTGTGTATTGGATTCATATCATTTAGCATGTATGTTAATAGAGTACTTATGACATTGTTGTTTGTTATCTTGGTTATATGCTCTATTTTTTTAATGAATGAGTGTTCGGACTAGCTTGTGTGTATCTTGATTATTCTTACGGGACAATTACTCGATCCTCTTGGTTACTTAAATGCTCTTAAAATCTATGGTATCCATGCTTCTAGTCCTTTTCTTTGCGAGGCGTCCATGTCGTATTCCCTCAGTATTTGCAGCATTCAGAATTCGGTTTGTTTGGTTTTCTCCATCGAGTAATTAATTATGATTCATATTTTATCTTGAACAGTTTGACTGTGCGTTGATCTAGTCAGTACCTATTGTTAATGCCTTGGGACTATGCATTTCTTCTTGATTTCTACACATTCATATAAGAATGTTCTTGCTCATTGCTTATTAACATATCTTGATTTTGACTAGGAAAATTGCGATTTGCAAGTCTGATAGCGTTGTATTTTGTAGTTCTAAAACTTTTCTCCCTTTTAAACTGCTCGTTTTTAGGTGTTAGATGCATCGTGGTACATGCCAGATGAACAGAGGAATCCGATTCAGGAGTACCAGGTAGTCGATTTGATAGATGTGTGGTGAACTACATTTTATATTTCGTGGTGAAGTATCAGTTCTTAGTGTGGTTATAATTTTGATAGGTTGCTCACATCCCTGGTGCCCTTTTCTTTGATATTGACGGTGTATCCGACCGAACTTCAAAGGTGAAATCATCTCTTTTTCTTTAATTTATTTATCTTTTCTTCAGTTCATTTGCTAATTTAAGACGATGGAAATGATTGTTTGTTTTAGTTACCACATATGTTGCCATCAGAGGAAGCTTTTGCTGCTGTTGTCTCCGCTCTTGGCATTCAAAACGAAGATGGTGTGGTTGTTTACGATGGAAAAGGACTTTTTAGTGCCGCTCGTGTCTGGTGGTGAGATGCAGAAATAAACAATTGACTTAGCAATGTTTTATGTTTTTGAACGTTTATTCGAGAAATCAATTCTGGTAATTGAATATAGGATGTTCAGAGTCTTTGGGCACGACAGAATTTGGGTGCTAGATGGAGGATTGCCGAAATGGCGTACGTTAGGATATGATGTTGAATCCAGTGCTTCTGGTGATGCTATTTTGAAAGCTACTGCTGCAAGTGAGGCAATAGAGAAAATTTATCAGGGGCAAGCTGTAAGTTCATAACTTCATGTGTTCTGTGTCAACCTAAACCCACTGCTAGCAGATATTGTTCTCTTTAGGCTTTCCATTTCGGGCTTCCCCTCGTTTTTAAAACGTGTATGCAGGAAAGAGAATTTATCTAGTGCATCTGGTGATGCTATGTTAAAATGTTTCGTTCTGGAATCTCACAATCCTCCCCCCTTCGGGGCCCAGTGTCTTCGCTGGTACTCGTTTCCCTCTCCAATCGATGTGGGATCTCACATGTTTTGTCTGAAAGCTGCTAGTGCCATGAATAGTTTGTATAATTTGTCGTCTTTGTACAAATACTCCATCCCGTAAGTTACTTAAATGTTACAACGACAACAATTACTCGTTTTCTCAGGTTGGGCCTATTACATTCCAGACTAAGTTTCAGCCACATCTGGTCTGGGACATTGAGAAGGTTAGGCTGCTCATTACAAAGATGTTGAGTTTTTTTTTTTTTTCCCTCAAAGAAACTTTGGTTCTTTATCTCAAAACGAAAAAGAGAAAAAGAAAACTGTTAGCTTAGAATATGAATAATATAATGCTTTATAGAATCATATAGCAACGTATGAACTGATATTTTTGAGTGTTTAGGACTCTTAATCCTTAAAGTTTGAGTTGATATATGAACTTGTCATTCTGCTGCAATTTTGATTGTTGTTGGTATATGTTCGGCGCCAAAAAAGAAACTTGATTTTGGATATTCATCATAGCGTTCTAGAGTGAGCGTGTGTAAAAAAGCAATTCAATCGTATCTTATATGCATTTTAGATGTGAACTTTTTCTCTCTAACATGTTCCAGGTTCAAGAGAATATTACAGGACAAACACACCAACATGTAGACGCTCGATCGAAGGCCAGGTACTGTAGATTCTAGATTTTTTTGATCGGTCTATTGGTGGAACACTGGTGGATATGTTCGTTTAGCTTTTCTCAAGACTTTTGAAATCGAGCTATTCCATACTGTATCGACTCCCTTTTCTGTCCGTCAATTGAATGATGGAGTATTTGGTTGAATTATCTGTGATAAAATCTTCCTTTGTATCCTCGAACTACATCGTCTTGCAGATTTGATGGTGCTGTCCCAGAGCCTCGGAAAGGAATCAGAAGTGGCCATGTTCCTGGCAGCAAGTGCATTCCTTTTGCCCAGGTTATTATCAATAGCAGTTAGTACCTTATGTTTGTAGTTCATAGCTAGAATTTGAAACAGTTACCCTTCTTCTTTGGGTTCGTATTTGGTTTGTTCATATCAAAATTTTCAATTTCGTCGAAGAGTTACATAGCATTCTAACTGTCATTTAGGCTGTTTAAACTCTCTGTTTCTTTGAGATCGTATATTCATAGCTAGAACTTTTATTCTTTTAATAAATGTGAAGATTTGATTCTGTTAAGCATTTAGCTCGAAAGAGGAGGGTACTAATCGTTAGGACATCTCGTAAATATCGTTTGTTTTTAAATCATTAACGATTAGAGTTGCTTTCTGTAATTTGGTTCTGGTTGGTTTCAGGCTGATATATATATGTATGCCCCCATATTTTTTGTTCTTCTATATCTCGTAACGAACATTCGTTTCTTAAAGCTCTTAATCTCGTTTGTTAGAAGTTGTATCTATAGTTTTAGAATCCTTCCCAATTGAAATGGCCTTTGCAGATGCTGGATAGTTCACAGTCACTTTTACCAGCAGATCAGCTCAAGAAACGTTTCGAACAAGAAGGTTAAGTTCTTTACCTAAACAAAAACGGTATTCGTTTAGACCGAAGAAAGGCGATTCTTCAAGGGTCTCAGGTCCCAAACAGGCACGACGATATACTAAAGTTGATCGGTTTTTGCAGGCATCTCTTTGGAAAATCCTGTCGTAACGTCTTGTGGCACCGGCGTTACTGCCTGTATTCTTGCATTGGTACATCTCTTTACCTTCAAATTCTTAATCTATGGAACAAAATCAAAGATTTAGAAGGCTGAGTGGTGAAAATCTGTAATTTTCAGGGCCTCCATCGGCTTGGGAAACATGATGTTCCAGTCTATGATGGTTCTTGGACTGAATGGGGAGCTCATTCCGACACACCTGTTGACACTGCTTCATAAGTGCTTCAACTTACAATTTTTGTTCTTAGAGCTTTTTAATTGATCTCAGAACTCAGTTTACATTTGTGCTGTCCTTTCTTTATCATGACGATCAAACGTCCCGATTATCGAAACCCATGTTTTATTTGCTAAGCTATGCTAAAATTGTTTGATCTTCCTTAAGGAATCGTTCAACAAAAACTACAAACAAACCCGGCTCCCTCTTTGATTTGCTACGTCTTCTTATTGAGAACTTTACTTAGTGTATCGTGATTTTCTATATGTATCTAAACAGTAAGAAGAATGTACGAGAAAGAGAAGTATGACTTTATTGCTAACAAGCACTTCTACTGAAACAAACGCTACCAAACGAGTTTTAACTTGTTCATTACAAAAGAAAATCAGTAAATAGATAGAAGAATACGAAATTAAACTCTTAATAACATAAATAAAACATGATCTAATGCAATTAGAAACTATCTGAGAAAAAAAAATCTACGAGAAAATAATAATTGCCTCGGGTTTGTCGAAGAATCTGCTTCATCTACACTCTTCTTCGAATTTAGGGTTTTGATTTGAACGTAACTCCATCGTTAAAGTAAGAAAATATTTTGATTAGAAGTTTGAATATCTACCTCGCAGTTGTAGCACTCTGATCTATAGCGGAGAAAAAGTTCGATAACTACCATTATAAGAACACCGAACAAAACTGTTCTAATGGTAAGATCGTCTACAATCATGATGAGAAGGAACAAGAATGAAATTTGATAAACCTAAAACGCTCTTCAAATGGAAGTTTAAATATTATATATTTATATGCTTTGAGTTCTTATTTATATTGATTAATAAAATTGAAAATGATTTATTTAATTAAGATTTGAAAAAAGAAAATAAAAGCTTTGGATATATAACAGGAGAAAAATCAGGAGACAAAATATAAGATTCTTTTTTAAATTTAAATTTAGTAAAAACTATAAATTAAAAATTTTAAATGCTAAAATATTTTAAGAGTAATTTTTTTAAAAAGAATTTATAATTCAATAGTATTTTTGAAATGTATAATATTATAATTTTATTAACAATTAAAGTATTTTAAAAATAAATGAGTAATTTTTATTATTTATCAGTACATTTGAAAAATAGAATATTTATATTTTTTTTACTTTGATATGCTAAAATTATAAGCTTAAATTATAGATTTTATTTTTGAATTTTAAGTTATGTGTATATTCTATCTATAAATTAATAGATACTCGAATTTTTAATTATGAAAATTTTAAATATTTTTCAAATTGATTGATATTTTAAATAAATATTTGTATAAAAAATTGTAATTTTAAAAATTTTAAAAATTTCTTTAAAAAGTTAAAAGGCTAAATTTGTAATTTAAGAATTGAGTGGTTCTTTCGTAAATAACCGGATTTTCTTTCCTGTAGTGGTAGTTTCGGTCAGTGCGTGACTATGACGTGGCCATATAAATCAAAGTTCCCTCCGCCCCTTTCCTATGCCATCTTTCAAATTGAAATTTCAGAAAAAGTACCCGCCGGAGATTGTGAAGATATCGACCGGAGACTAGATGAAGGGAAACGGCCGCCGCCATCCTAAGGGATCTTTCAATCCTCCACCGCCACCTACTCCCCAATTCCGCCGCGATTCCGATGCCAGCTTTGCCAGTAGCCGCCCTTCTTCCATCGGAATGGCTCGTCCCGCCGCTGCCTCCATCGACATGTACAAAGAGCGAGCCGTTCAAATTTCTGCTGTCAACACTATTAATTCGTCTCTCAAGGAGCTTTTCAATCACTCTTTCAATCTAACATTCAAACCCTTCTCTCCCCCTTCCCTCAAAGATCTCACTGAAACCATCCATTTGCTTCTTCAATGTCTCGATTATCACCCGACGAAGCTTGAGGATGATCTCCCCATCGTCCTTAAATCCCTAGGGTATCCCTTCAAAATCAATAAGGGCATCCTCAAGACCCCCCCTGCTCCTCACCAATGGTACCCAATTCTTGCCCTACTTCACTGGCTTGTGCAGGTTGCTGTTTATAACTATAACCTTGCAAACGATTCAGATTCGTTTGTTTCGAGTAACGATGTGAATGTATATGTGCTGAATAGCTATGTGCAATATATACGTGGGGATGATGATTCGGTGGAAGCTTTGGATCAGGAGTTTATGGAGCGGTTAAAGAAAGGGAGGGATGATGCAGTTGAGAGCTTGAATGGATTGGAGATGGAAGTTAAGGAGCTCGAAGCCAAAGCCGAGGCGTTGCGGTCGGATCCCTCGCAGAGGGAGGTTCTTGAGAAGCAGCAGACTGTGCTTGAAGAGGATGTGAAGAAGTTCCATACAATGATTGCTGGGTATAGTGAGAAGATGCAGGAAATGAAGAAGATATTGGAGGAAAAGGAAAAGGAGTTGGAAGTTAAAGTGCAGGAGAACAAGAAGATTTGTGAAGAAAATGAAGAGCTGAAGATGAGGGTGGAATCTCAGATGTTTAATGCCAGAGATGTGGAAAGGATGAGGAGAGAATTGCAGGCTGTGGAGAGGGACATTGGTGATGCCGAAGTCTCGAGGAACTCGTGGGAGGAGAAGACATGGGATATTGATGCAACAGTGGGGAATAAATTTAAGGAGCTTGAGGCCATGGCAAGGGAATGTAACCAGGCTATGAGAAGGTTGCCCTTCTTTCCCTTTTCTCTATTTATTGTTGTTATCATGTAGTTCTTGTTTTCTGATGTGTCAAACTTGATACTTTCATCCTGTTCAATCGAGTTTATAGATCGTTTTTTTGAAACCTTTCTAGTCAAGGATCTTATCAACTGACAAGAATTTTTTATTGTATTGAATTGTTTGGGTAATTATAGTTGTTATTACGAGGGAATGGATTGTTAGGAATCACCGATCTCCACAATGGTATGATATTGTCCACTTTGAGCATAAAACTCTCATCGTTTTCCTTTTGGTTTCTCCAAAAGGTCTCATATCATTGGAGATGTATTCCTTACTTATAAACCCATGACCATTCCCTAAATTAGCCAATGCAGGACTCCCTTCAAACAATCCTCAACATGTACTTTATTGATGTGCTGATATGATTGAATTTACTATAACCCGTCGACTTAAGCTTTTGAGTGGAAATCCTCCAAATTTCATACAAAGAGAATTAGCGAGACTGCTCTACATGGGTGACATGCTTCACCTAACAATCCTCCCCTCACTGGTTGGATGGTTCATTTTGTGGTATTCGAGAAAAAGATCTTGTATTCGAATCTATGTAATGACATTTCCTCTCCAATTAATATTGATTTCGTTTGTTGGGTTTTCTACAATTTTTCAAATCCACAAACGACGGAACTGTTGAACATTTGTGTTATTAAATTTATCATAACCCATGAACTTAAGCTTTAAGATTTTGACTTGTTGGAGTTGTTGGTGATTTATTTTTGTGAATCCCACATCTTGTGAAGCCTATCCATTTCAAATGATATTTACAAGCATGAGTTTCTGAACGTATTTTGTTATTGGATTCGAAATTTCGTTTACCAATTCAGCATAATTACTTTGTTGATACAACTTCCTTTTGTTCTTATTAGATTAAAGCTTGATAATTGTCATCAGTACTTCCTGAATGCAAAGGGGTCAACACCAGCTGATGTGATGGGGGTTGACTATAAGACAACCATTAAGCCTGCACTTGATTCCTTTGCAGAGGACATAAAGAAAAGTTCGATGACGAAGTTGGAAGATTTGATTTCTCTCAGGCAGCAATCAAGTGAAAATACTGCTAAAATTGAGTCTAGACGCAGTCACATACTTTCCCTTCAATCCCATATTGAAGAAGTAAGCGAAGTTTCTAATTAGAACTTAGTGTCAGACATGGAACTTGGCTGCAAATAGTTTCATTTTAATTCACCATTTCAGTTAGCATTTTGTTGATGAAGGTTTTGCTTGGCTGCCTGCTAGGAACTTGTGTACAGAATGATTTGCTGATGGTGTAAATGGTATCTATTTTTTCAGGCTGAAACTCAAGTGAACTCTTTAAAAAATGAAATACGAGATTATACATTAAGATGCTCCACAGAATCAAAGAAGATGGTGGAGGATGTTCAACTAGAAGCTCATAGCATAGATGTCGTGGAAAGAGAAGCAGGGGAGATTTTGAAGGTATTAATACTCCCACTATAATTATTGTCTTAAGAAATGGTTCTTAAAGGTCTCTTGACTATCGGTTGGCTAACTGAATCATGATTTGGCCGTTAACTTCCTGACTAGTTCTCTTGACTATCGAGTTTGAAACTTCATTAGCTTGTGTAGCATTTCTTTCTTGCTTTCTGAACTTGGCTAATTTTGGAAATGAACGTGAGTTTATAAGTTAGAAATACATCTCTATTGGTATGAGGCTTTTTGGGGATGTCCAAAGCAAAGCCATAAAATCTCCATCAAAGTGGTTAATATCATACCATCGTGGAGATCCGTGATTCCTAACACTTTCTTCCCTTACTCTTCTTCCTCCTCCTTTGCTCCCTCTCTAAAACCCATTCACCTTCCTTCACTAAACAAAACCCTTTGTCTTTGCTCAAATCTCAATGATCAAAAGTGTTCTCTTCGAAAACTAAGAGATCAAATAGAAACTAAGTGCAGATACGAGGTTTGAAAATGTGTTTCACCCGCAACTTATAAAGATTGATTGATAATTTCTTTGTAGATTTGTCCAAAATCTAGATCGACTGGTAATCAATCTTTCGTTAACGCTTGTTAACGCAACCAAGTCGGGCTTGTTAGAGATTTCTACAAGTATTGCACCATCTCATGATATCTTGTCTTGCACCTAAGTTAGGAGGGAAAGCACTTGACTACGAACTGTTATAAGCCATTCCTCCACTCCAGTCTGGTTTATTTAATTAGAATCTGCTCCAAACTTACTGTCATCTATTGTTGTATGAAGAATGCGAAATTGAAGCATGAGGAAGCAATAAAGCAAGGAGAGGAAGAGATTCTCATATGTGCTCGTGAACTAGTTGCATGCGTTGACTCTGTCTCACAATATAAAGAATTTGTTAGATCCAAAATCTCAGATATGAGAAGCAACCTCTCCAAGACTGCTGTCGGTATCTCTGAGGCTTACAAGAACTCTTTGCCTGCTGAATTGGGTACTGTCTCTCAGTAAGAACATCATACATTGGGTGTATAATCGAGAGTTTGCTTGTCATTGTGGATGTGGATCGTGCATTACTTATTGATATACATCGTTCTGAAGTGAGTACCTGTTAGCATGTCATGGGGCCGCACATGGTAGCATTGGCCGAGTTTGAGTATCATATTTTGGAGTGTATATTTTCATTTCAGCTTATGCTAAAACAAGTATGGATATTGTATTTTTTTAAGTGGAATGAACTGAACTGAATTGTAAAACCGAATCAGAGTTATTCTCGACTAAATTCTAATGGTGTTTGAATTGATTCTCTAAAAAAAAAAAAAAAAAAAAAGAAATTAGAATTTAAATAAATATGGTTATCAGATAGATTCAGACTTTTGACTTCTATCGATTTATTTACCAGTTTTATGTCTCATCGAGCAAAATCATGGTTGGTTGGGTGTCTTACTTGATGCTAAGAAGAAGCATTTGACTCTCTCATGCAGGTGCTACTTGCTTTGAGAGATACAACTCAGTTGGTAGAGCTCTGTTCTTACAATTGGGTCGTTACGACTATGGGTTGGGTGTCTAATCTTGCATCTCATCCGATTACTCACTTTTTCCAAGTAATGGAGAAGAGAACCAAAACATGCCACTGAAAAATTCTACTGAAACAAAGATGTGATGTCAAGAGCGTAAAGGAGGTAAGATGGGCATCATGAACGCATTTTAACCAAGACGTGGTTTAGGTCAACCTCGTTGCAAATCTCACGTTCGAACGACTATTCTTTTTTCTTTTTTTTTTCTCATAATTACTTCAATTAAGTTTCAAATAAATAAACTCAAATTTTCGTTCAATAATATATAGAGTGGAAGACTCGAACATTTCATTTCTTTAGTCTGTCGTAAATAACGACTGTTGAACTTTGCTCAAGTCAACATCAGATTGAGGGCTCCTAATAAGAAGCTTAATATAATATAAGTAATAATTGGTAGTATCCCAAGGCATGAAATGGCTGCGTTGATTTCTCCTGTCCACACCACTCTCTATCTATTGATAGTATAAATTAACATTAACAATCTCTAACTCTCTAAGTTCATAATTTAAGTGTTCCATCAGATTCAATTCATTAAAAACTATACGTTAAAATAATCTATTTTCCCATTAATATGTATATTATATGCTTACAAAAATTGAAATGGGCGATGTTCTTCATTAATGGAGGTCAACTCTAAAGCTTTAAATGTGCAAGCAAGATCCCGACCCTTTCCTCTTTACGATTCATAATTTTTAAACACCTAATTTAGTCCACGCCTCCCGTCTACTCGTTAAATTATAAACTTGAACTGTTCATGAATCCAAATAAACTAAATCTAAAATTTAGAGACTAAGATATATATTTCGAAGCTTCAGAAACTAAATTGAAATATTATTCGTACTTTCAATTAAAATTTAATAATCTATTAAATACGAAATTGCTCGTTCTAATTTGTCGAATCTCATTAAAGTGAATAGCTATGCCACGTGTCTTCCATTTTTGTAGCCATATGGCTCTTAATTTATTCTTATTTGTCAAAAAAAAAAAAAAAAAAAAAA
>NW_019272024.1:1735402-1751650 GCF_002738345.1 Cucurbita maxima | reverse complement strand
AAAAAAAAAAAAAAAAAAAAAAACATTATCCAATTGATTTTAAAACCCTCAAAACTATGGACTTTATGTAAATTCTACGTTACATTTATTATTATTATTATTATTATTTTATCCTTAACCTTGATTTTTGCAAATTGCAAGTGAGTTCACAATAAAATAATAAAATAATAAATAAATAATTTAGTTGACATAAAAATAACTACTTAATTATTAGAAAAAAAATATAAATATTAAAAAGCCCGTTTAAATGGGAGATAATATGATTAAGTCGAGTTGATCTAATAAAAAAAAATCAATTTTTAAATCAAATCAAATTTTTTATTTTTAAAAAATTTAACTCAACTTAACATTTATAGTTCGGGTGGTTAAGTTTTATAAATACCTCTAATTCTAATTCTATGTATATTTGTTACAATCGCACTTTTTGATGACAACAGACTTGCAACTGTGCGACACTCACTTCCCATCAATAAGTGAGTTAAGTGAATTCGTTCTTGCGTCGCCTACGGACAGGGGACGTATGCTCGAGCCTCTGATCCCGGTTAAAGAATAAAGTTTTTGAAAGAGAGTTTCAATAACAACGGCTTACAGCATATAACTATCTGCTATCTGAGTGTTACAATAATGGAATATAGTTCACATAATTGTTTAATGTCCATAGATCTAGAAATCAACGAAGCTAATTCATACGACAATTATTATATTATTTTGTCCCATAAATTTATCATTAAATTCTTTATTTTCATATTATTTTCCTTGGAAACGTGAATGGGGGTCGACATTATTATATTAATAATAAATCAAATAACCATTTTCTTCCAAATAATAATAAAAATAAAATTTAATAATTCCATTGGAATAAAATATAAAATATATAAATATAATATTTATTAGGAAAGAAAAATAGAGAAACATGGGTGTAGAGTTATGAGGTCTTGGCGTTGACCATTTCAAGATGGGATCCCAAGCTTTCTCTTTCTTAACGGATTTCTTTAAATAAAACATTAATATTTAATTAATTGGATTTATTTTCCTTCTTTTTCATATTATTATTTAATAAAAAATGTGAACTCCAAACACCATAAATAATGACAGTGATGCCCCCAGCTCATTTTAAAATTTAATCTCTATCCAAATAAATAACCTATAAATACGCTACCTTTTTAAGGATGTTTTGTCTTCACTAACATGTTTCATGGAACTTTCTATAAGGTCACTCGATATAAAATTACTGTAAGCTAAACATGTTTGACTTTAAAATTACTGTAACGGAGCCCTCGAAAACAAAAGTAAATTGTAATTCTTTTAAGCATTTTTCAAATTACTCTCATTTATTTATTTTTAAATTTACCTAAAAATACTCGATTTGAATATAGTTTAGTAAATTAATAGATATCGAAAATAACAACTCCAATAATTAGCTACAATAAATAGTTGGGGCTGCTTAATTAATTACAACTTAGGCTAATGCGGCTGCTAAAATTTCTCTTAATTACCGTATAGTTTGCGTAGGGCTAAATCCGAGTTTTCACCTCAGGAATAAAAAGGTAAAAATCATGAAAATAGTTGTCACTACGTAGCTAACCCTAATAATCGTTAGATTTAGCATATTATATGAAATTTTTACATAACTATCCCTAATAACCGTGAAGTCTGGCAAGTATATGAAATTTGTACATAGCTATCCCTAATACCCGTGAGACCTAAAAAATCAAATTTACATGTAGCTAGCCCAAATAACCATGAGACATAACGGGTATATAACATTTACACGTTTGCACGTAAATTTATACGTAGCTATCTCGAGTAATTATAGTTGATACACAATTTCTCTCTCATACATCTAGCTCGAGTTTAGGGTTTGGGGTCGGAAAGTTATTTTTAATTAAGTGAATGAAGGTTAATTAATAAAGGGGACCCATTAAAGTCAATCTAATAATAATTATTCCATTGAGACGAGAGAATTGACTTTGATGCCTCAAAATTTGTATTAAGAGAGAGATTGTGATATTCAACCATCTGAGAGAGAGAAAGCCAAAGAGGGTTATGGAGATTGATCTCTCACTCAAAATTGATCAAGAACACGAACACGAACAAGAACAAGCTGCTGTCTCGGATTCGAGAAAAGGTTTGGCAGTCGACATTAATGGTGGAGAGGTAAGCTTCTTAAGAACCCTTTAACCCGTCTTGTTGAACTCATCGATTCTTAATCGAGGATTATACGTTCTATAGATTTCTGCGTTACAAATGGAAATGGATCGAATGAAGGAAGAGAACAAAGCGTTGAGACGAGCTGTGGAACAAACCATGAAAGATTACTATGATCTTGAAACCAAAATTGGTATCATCCAACAAAACAACCTCACCAACAAGGTACCCTCAAACCCCTTCTCTCTTTGTTCATCTATATGGGTTTTATACTGGTCGTATCAAATGATCGAAATTGGATCCATTCTCGCAAATAAACACAATCCCTACGCACGTCTAGGAATACCCTTTTCTGTATATTCGTACTCGACTCGAGTAGACATGTTGAGGTCTTACGAGAGATACCCGTAACGAAAAAAAGTAGCGTTTTAAGTTTATTGGTCTTAGTGAATATGAACATTAATTTAGTTTCCGCTCAATTCAATTATATAATCTATTTGTTGGGTTTCGTGCAAAATTTGACCTCTTAATAGGATTCTCACTCTTACATCTAAAAATAATCACTTATCCACTGAGACGAGAGATGTGTTGTTGATTATCAACACGAACATAGTAGTGAGATCTCATGTTGGTTGGAGAGAGGAACGAAACATTCCTTATAATAAGGGTGAGGAAACCTCTCCCTAATATACGCGTTTTAAAACCGTGAGATTGACAGCGATACATAACGGGTTAAAACGGACAATATTTATAGTTGAGCGGTAATTGATGAATGCTCAAATCTTGTTATCTCACTCAACATAATAGGTATCTATTTTCGTATATGCACAGGACTCTCGTAGCTTTGTATTATTCCAAGGAAACGAGAAGAAAAGGCATGACATACAAAACCTAGACTTGGATCTCGAGGAAATGTCGAAGAAGAAGAGACGAGCACGGTCGCCGCCATCGAAGGAGGAGGAGACGAAGGAGAGGGAACTAGGGTTATCATTAGGGCTCCATACAAACAACAATGATATGGAAGAAGATAACCATAGGGAATTACAAGAAGAAACAAGAGAGAAGAACAAGCCACAAAGGCCTGAATTATTGCAAGGAATGGCACCTCCACAAAACAGGAAAACTAGGGTTTCTGTGCGAGCTAGATGTGAATCTGCCACTGTAAGTTGCAATATCAAACCAAAATTTTATTTTAACGAAGTTTAAGGATGTTTATAAAATTTATGTTATAATGTCGCAATGTAATGTTATTGTAGATGAACGATGGTTGTCAATGGAGGAAATATGGTCAAAAAATCGCGAAGGGTAATCCATGCCCTCGAGCGTACTATCGTTGCACAGTTGCCCCGGGATGCCCCGTTAGGAAACAGGTACAGTTTTTCCGGGCTCGATTATAAGTTTAGTACATTAACTTTTAAATTTACATCATAGGTTCTTAAGTTTTAAAATTTTCTAATAGATTCCTCGAGTTCCTAAACTTTTTAAAAAATGTTAGATAAATCAAAAACTGATTTGGGTTGGGTTGAGTCGTTGGGTTCTTATTAAAAAAAAAAATTAAGTCCGAACATTTGGGTTGGGTCTTAGAAATGTATTAACCCGACTCAACCTAACCCGCTCTCTAAAGGTTTCAGGTATTTTGTATAATTTAACCATAATTTGGTCACTTTTTTCTTACATTAAAGTCTTGACTTTTAGGTCCAAAGATGCTTAGAAGACATGTCGATTCTGATAACAACGTACGAAGGAACGCATAATCATCCACTCCCTGTCGGAGCCACAGCCATGGCTTCCACAGCTTCAGCAGCAGCTTCCTTCATGCTCTTAGACTCCGCTAATACTAACCCTAATATTCTAAACTCCTCTTCCTATTCTCCAAACCCTAATGAGCCCTCTGCCAACCGCTTTTACAGCCCTTTAATGGCTACTTCTTCCACCTCCGATTTGCCCCATTCCTTCTTCCATAGGAACTTTCAACCTAATCATCTTATGGGTTCCCTCCATGGCCGGAGTTGGAACCCTACCGACGGTAATAAGCCACCACTCACGGCGGAGAGTGTGTCTGCTATTGCTTCTGACCCTAAGTTTCGAGTCGCCGTGGCGGCTGCCATTTCGACGCTTATTAACAAAGAGAGCAACCGCACGACGTCGATGCTGGATCCTATCGAACGTTCTTCTTTTGATTCTGGTAAGGACGGCGACGGCGGCGACGATGGTGGCGGCGGAAATAAGAATTGGGTTGTTGAGTCCCTCTCCTTGAATGGGAAGTAATTTGGAAGGAGACTCGGAGTTCATTCTTTTTTTTTTTTCAGTTTGATCCAAAATATGTATTTATATTTGTAGTTTTTGTTTCCATGATTTGATTTTCTGATGAGAGTTCTGTAAGAATTCATAGAATGAAAGAATAAATATGTTTTTGGTTTGATATTATATGGCATCAACTTGACAAGTAAAATATAAAAATAATAAATAAAATAAAATATGCTTAATTTAGCTCGTAAATATTGAAATTTATATCTAGTAAATCTCTAAACTGTCGATTTTACGACATCTAATTGATAAATTGGGAGGCCTAACGAGGTATTAGCACAGTGTTGAGCGTGCCCCTTCTAAAAAATGAAATCACCACTGACTTGAATAAAAGGGAAGGTGAATCTGCTCGAAGAGCTACTAAACTAACCCTCATCTCGCTAATGAAGAGCCAGATCACATTCACTTGTTTGGAATTTATTGTTCGAGATTGGTTGAAACAACTTTCCAGCCTCCTAACCTTATATTGTATATTATTCAAGTTATAGTATCATCAATATTTGGACTTGGACCGTGTCTCCCAAACAATCTCGGTACCAAGGTCCAGAAGCTCGGACGAATTAATGGTGACAAGTATATCAAATAAAACCTTAAACTTATAATTTTGTCAATCAAAGTTAAAAGACCAATAAATGCAGACACCAAATCGACAAAAATTTTAAAGTTTCGAGACTAAATTTATAATTTACCTTATAACTTCATCATCATCTACCTACCAATCCACGGCAGCCCGTGTAAACTAGAAAGCAGGCATTGGACCAAAAAGTCATTTACTTGTCCCAAACTGAACCTCAATGGGCAGATTATTCACAAAATGGACAGCCATCAGACAAATCGAGTAACAGCAAATTCTGAAACTACTGGTTTAGATCACTAATGTTGATATAAAGCAATCATAGCATTAAAGGAGGAAGTTTTCACAAGCTCAAAACGTGAATCCAACATCCTTTCTTATTGACCATGGTTAAAGGTCTTCATAACTTTTATAAAATTGCACAGCTCTTGGCATTTTTTGTAGATGCAAAAACCAAGTCCACAAAAACAGGTTGCATAAAAAATCAAGCACAAAAGGAAAGGATCCCCACATCCCTAACAATTGTCCATTACTTCAGTTTCGTAAATAGTTTTGGTGCAACCTGCAAGAACAGCATCTTTGAAGTTAGTTCAAGGCTCGAGCTCGAACTTGTTCGATTATGTACAGCTTTTTCCGTAGTCTAATTTCTATAAAAACCGAAAGTTACTTACACATTTGTCAATGCAAGACCAGTAATCAAAATATTGTCCAGTGCAATGCTTATGACCACTCTCGTCCCCTTGGATTCTCTTCACGCATGCCTACGACATCGAAAGGCAATAATCATCATTTTACCTTATCTTTGTCCTAATGAGATAGAATTTGAATCTGATTGGACGTAATAAACAAAGTAAAAAAAAAATTAAGACCCTCTTTGTTCTAATATATCAACCAATCATCAGCTGACACCCATAGATATAAGAGATTGCATAAAACTTGATGACTGGTTGAGATTCATCAACGGCGCAATAAAAGGACGACAAGTGACCGAGTCAACATGAACCCCAAAGCATGATATCAACTAGAATCAGTGAAACATGAGTTGTCTCAAGTTTGAGGAAACAAGTATCTCAACTTGCCATCAATATTGAGTTGAATTCACAGATCAACGGAGCTACATTGTTAAGACAATGTGTTGAGGAGGGCTATTGTTGCCTCCGTGACCTAATTGCTTAGCATGATGAGCCAAGGATCTTTCACCATAATTGCCAAGGGAAAGATCGCCCTAACACCTTTGGATGAGAAACAGGACTTCATAGTGAAAGTATATACAAGAGCATACAAAAAGAACCAGCAAAAGGAAACCAAAAGTAAGATCGTTGAGCGAAAAATGACTTCTATCCAAAAGAATAAAAAAGGTTGCACTAACAAGTTCTTACTATTACCCTTAACAGCAAAAATAAGATGCATAATCGAAAGAGAAATTATGAAGTTTAATGTTGGAACGACTAATAAAAAGAGACTTTAATAGTGCTACTTAGCCATTGAGTGGCTCGTCTTTGTCTTATTTTTTAAATCCTTCTCTACTTATAACCACTTGTTAGTTGATTACTAGTATGCCCACAATATCCAAATAATGTTCCAACCATTCTTCCGCCCCAAAAACAGACTTTATCTTCAAGGTGTGGGTTGATTGATGGGGCCCAGTTGACGTCCATGGGTTTTTTTTCCATAAGCAAATTCAGAAATCAAAGGTGGGGTAAAATTGATTAAAATTTGTAACGTCCATGCGTCACAAAGAAGGTACAAGGAAATCCAATGGTTTATAAATGGATGTAATCACACGGAGAGATGCAAAATCTTCATCTAGTGATGGTTTAATTTCTAATCAAATAAGAGAATAGAAATATACACCATTCACGAAACAAGCTTTTAAAGTGGAGTAATCATGAAAAGAAAAAAAAGAATAATGAACAATAGTCCAACAAATGAAGAAAAAAACGTATCCAACTAGACTAAGACTCATCAATCCCCCACAACATAGACTAATAAAACACCCTGTACCTGATATTCAAGTAGTGGTTTCACACACTTGGGCTTGCAAGCTTCTTCAAGATACCTTTTCTGATCAACAGGTTCTTCATCCGCCCTACATACGAGGAAACAAAGAAACGTAGATATCAATACAAATAATCTTCAACACAATGAAAGACAAAGACAGAGTATGGAAAAGAAATGCATGTAAAAGTAGCTTCCAAGTTCCAACCATATGAAGATCTCAATTTCCACTCCGGCATACTTTAATCATTGGTATTTGAGAATATAACTATCCTACTGATTATCAAACCTTACAAATCTCCAAAAACCTTACATTTGCTAAATGTCTGATTTACATTGCAACTAAATCTACAGAAAACTAATTCTTCCCAAAATATGCAAAAATCACAGCACTTCTATATTCCATGATTTCCTTTCAGCAGCAGGGAGATGATACTTGTCATGGTGATTGCTCCAAAAATCAAGATTCAAAGAAACATTTGTCCAGGTATGTGGACCACAGTCCACCCTAATAACTCTTCCCACCACTATGGGCTACTTTCGAGGGAAAGAGTGTGCTTAGAAATTTCTGAATGCCAAATAAGGCAATAAATGGTAACAAAACAGCACTTGAATACAGGGATACAAATCTAAAGTACATAGCCGACAATCAAAAAGTCATCGTGTAAGAAATAAAACGGTCAAAAAATAGTGTATAATTTATGGTGAAGCTGAATCCTAAATAATAACAATAATAATAATAATAAAGGTACTTACATTGCTAATAAATAGTACTGACTTTGAGCAAAATAGTAGGCAAGAAAACCTGAAAAGCATTAAAATTAAATTTTAGTTTGCACATAAATGCTGACACCAAAAACCATGAACTTCATTCCACAAATTCAAAATGTCCATGCCTTTATCTCAAGCATTCTTTTGAGGAAAGGCAGACAAAAGATCCATTAAGAATTTAAATTGACCAGCCTCGAGCTAAACACCATCTACTATGTAGTATCATTGTGTATGTAAGATTAGACTTCAGGTTCAGATGTGAAACATTCAGAATGGAAGGTATTAGAAAGTCTCGTCAATTTCACCAAAGGAAAAGCAATTGATTTCAGCCCAATGATTTGTACCCACGAATCAAACTGCCTATGGTAAGGGAAATTAAGTAAGGTCGTAATCTAATGATACTCGTTAATCTTGATTCCATTACAAGAGAAACGGAAACACCATTTCAAAATTGGAGACTTGAATGTGTATCAAAAACAACAATTCAGATCATATAATCAAACATAACAAATTCCCCTCGAAAACCAACTACTGAGAGGCAGAACAAACGACATAATATAATCGCACAGAGAAAAACAAAAGAACCTCCATCGATCTCTAAGAAAACTTCAAAGGAAACAAATCAAATCGATAGAAGAAATCAAAAGCCCCCATAAATGCCAAAACAGACGATCGACAAATGGAGGAAAACAAAAACACGGATCTGATCATTAGAATAAAAAAAAAAAAAAAAGCAGAAAAGAGAAACAGGGAACAATAATTATATAAAGCTCAAAAACGGCGAAAGCCTTTCTCGTTTCCAAATTCATACCTTGGAGCTGAAACACAAATCTGGGAGGAAACTAGCAACTCTGATTAGGTTTAGTTTCGGAGCTGAGAAACTGCAATATGACAAATCTCCCACTTTTCCGATTCAAGAAGCTTCGCGGGCCGGTTGCATTCGGATTCGGTACAATTGTTCGGGTCGGGTCAAAAAGCCCTTTTGGAGCCAAATTAAATTACAAATTAAAAAATGTCTAAATTATAAGAATTTAAAATTAAAATTAAAATTAAAAGATTAATTAATTTTACATTTATTTTAAAATTAATATAATAACAGAGCTATTTTCTAGAGCACGTAACTATTTTAAAAAAATAATATAATTATTACCAAAAATAGAGTAATTATAGTAAATGATAATGTTTTGAAGTGGTAAAAGCGGGGTTAATTGGTTGCCGTTGAATGCCTAAACTTATGGTTAGGCAGTGAAAAATTTAGCCTTTAGGGCAATATAATTACCCCATTTTCATCCTCATCCGCCTCCAGCTTCTTCAACCCTCTTCCTGTCTCCTCCATTCTTTTACCTTCTTTCTCGACATTCACAGAGTTGACATGGGTGGCTGCGCTAGCAAGCCCAAGACCTACGAGAAAGAAGACGCCCCCCTGCCCCTCCCTGTTGTCAAGGAGGCCGTAGTGGCGGAGCGGACTATTGAGGAGATTCGGGAGGTACCCATTTCCCTTGGGTCTTTGCTCCTTCAGGTAATTTAATTACTCTTTATGTTCTTTAATTCTAATTTTTTTAATTATATCTTTTTTTTTTTTTATTTATTATTTTCTTTGTAGAATGAAGCAAAGGAAGAGGCAGCTGAGGATCAAAAGGAAGTGGGACTTCCAATTAAGGCCCAAAATCAAGAGCCCAGTCAAGAAGCTAAGGTGGAGCCACTAAATGTGGTAGATGCTGCCCCTCCTATACCCACCGTTGAGGAAGTGGCAGTGTCCGAGAAAGCCACTCTAGAGTCAGCGCCGGAAGTAGCGCCACAAAAGGCCGCCGTCGAGGCAGCGCCGGCAATAGCGCCACAAAAGGCCGCCGTCGAGGCAGCGCCGGCAATAGCGCCACAAAAGGCCGCCGTCGAGGCAGCGCCGGCAGTAGCGCCACAAAAGGCCGCCGTCGAGGCAGCGCCACAAAAGGCCGCCGTCGAGGCAGCGGCAGTAGCGCCACAAAAGGCCGCCGTCGAGGCAGCGGCAGTAGCGCCACAAAAGGCCGCCGTCGAGGCAGCGGCAGTAGCGCCACAAAAGGCCGCCGTCGAGGCAGCGGCCGTAGCGCCACAAAATGCCGCCGTCGAGGCAGCGGCCGTAGCGCCACAAAAGGCCGCCGTCGAGGCAGCGGCCGTAGCGCCACAAAATGCCGCCGTCGAGGCAGCGGCCGTAGCGCCACAAAAGGCCGCCGTCGAGGCAGCGGCCGTAGCGCCACAAAATGCCGCCGTCGAGGCAGCGGCCGTAGCGCCACAAAAGGCCGCCGTCGAGGCAGCGGCCGTAGCGCCACAAAATGCCGCCGTCGAGGCAGCGGCCGTAGCGCCACAAAAGGCCGCCGTCGAGGCAGCGGCCGTAGCGCCACAAAATGCCGCCGTCGAGGCAGCGGCCGTAGCGCCACAAAAGGCCGCCGTCGAGGCAGCGGCCGTAGCGCCACAAAATGCCGCCGTCGAGGCAGCGGCCGTAGCGCCACAAAAGGCCGCCGTCGAGGCAGCGGCCGTAGCGCCACAAAATGCCGCCGTCGAGGCAGCGGCCGTAGCGCCACAAAAGGCCGCCGTCGAGGCAGCGGCGGCAGTAGCGCCACAAAATGCCGCCGTCGAGGCAGCGGCCGTAGCGCCACAAAAGGCCGCCGTCGAGGCAGCGGCCGTAGCGCCACAAAATGCCGCCGTCGAGGCAGCGGCCGTAGCGCCACAAAAGGCCGCCGTCGAGGCAGCGGCCGTAGCGCCACAAAATGCCGCCGTCGAGGCAGCGGCCGTAGCGCCACAAAAGGCCGCCGTCGAGGCAGCGGCCGTAGCGCCACAAAATGCCGCCGTCGAGGCAGCGGCCGTAGCGCCACAAAAGGCCGCCGTCGAGGCAGCGGCCGTAGCGCCACAAAATGCCGCCGTCGAGGCAGCGGCCGTAGCGCCACAAAAGGCCGCCGTCGAGGCAGCGGCCGTAGCGCCACAAAATGCCGCCGTCGAGGCAGCGGCCGTAGCGCCACAAAAGGCCGCCGTCGAGGCAGCGCCGGCCGTAGCGCCACAAAAGGCCGCCGTCGAGGCAGCGGCAGTAGCGCCACAAAAGGCCGCCGTCGAGGCAGCGGCCGTAGCGCCACAAAAGGCCGCCGTCGAGGCAGCGCCGGCAGTAGCGCCACAAAAGGCCACCGTCGAGGCAGCGGCGGCAGTAGCGCCACAAAAGGCCACCGTCGAGGCAGCGGCGGCAGTAGCGCCACAAAAGGCCGCCGTCGAGGCAGCGGCAGTAGCGCCACAAAAGGCCGCCGTCGAGGCAGCGGCCGTAGCGCCACAAAAGGCCGCCGTCGAGGCAGCAGCAGAACTCACGAAAGCCACCGAAGAGGAGAAGACCACCGAAGCGACACCGTCACCGGCGGTGGCAGTGGCGGCGGCGACAAAAGAAAAAACAATAGACAATATGGGAAAGTAAATTCGGGTGCCTATGGAACATTTAATTTGTTAACAATTCCAAAATTGATTGAGAACGGGAATGCTTGTAGTTTCGGGTCTTCCATTTTTGGTTGTGAAAGAACAAAAGCCATTGAAAATCTAAACTAGAAATCAAAATAATGGAATCCCGTTTCTCCTTAATTAAAGCTCGATACTTCTATAGAGCTTTCAATAAAATACATTTTTTTGTTCGTCTCGACACCTCTATACCTCTTTGGAGCTCTCCTCTACTAGCATATTAGCCATACAATTTTGAATATATATATATTTTAATTTAAGTATTAAATAAATAAAAAATTGTTGAAGGAATAAAGCTATGATTTAAAAATTAAAATAAAGAATGAAACCAAAAAATAATGTGGTTTATTTTTTGTTGAATGTTTCATTAAATAAGAATAATGATGAAAACAGTAATAAATAATAATAATAATAATTGAGGTCCCCCGGAAGTTTCATCATTTCCTCTGACTAGTCGAAGTATTAGCGTGGCTGCACATTATTATTGGTCAAAGTCAAACTCTAATAACGGGTCACAATACTACCCGACCCGAAATCTCGAAATCCGACCCGTTTTATTTTAGGGTAATCAATGGAAATGGCCTTTTATTATCATTGTTATATGTTTTTTGGGGACAAAAACTTATATAAAAAAAAAGGCATTGGGTCATATGGGTCATATGGCTGTTGACATTTATATGACCACGTTATTGACCAACAAGCAAAACACGCCTAATTTTAGTGTTCTTATGATTGAGGTACTAAAGAAAAAAAAAGTCAACCTTGTTAATATAGATCGAAATTGGAATAAAGAGTACTATTTGACTCGATTTATGACTTACGAGCCATATGAATTTCGTTCTAGACAAAAAAAATGGTTCACCGCTATTATTGAATTTCATATCGGGAGCATGAAGCTTTGTACATCCAAATAATAATATAATAAAAAAAATGATGAGATTGACTTTATTACTTGCCATTTTAAGACATTAAATTATTAAAAGAAAATACATTAAATAAAAAAAAAAAAGACAAATAAATTATTTGGTAGTTCATGAAAAGAAAAAGGATAAAGGAATAAGATCACAAGGGAGAGAGAGAAAGTATAGTTGACTAAATTGAGTGGTACAATAGGAACGGCCGCATTGAATCAAAACTCCCCAAAGACCTTTTTTTTCTTCTTATCAGACAATGCACGGGGAAAGTCAAATGCCCATTTGGGTCATGAACTGTTAGTAGGAATTATCGCCCAGAAAATAAATAAATAAATAAATAAATAAATAAATTTATGGTGAAACTTTCAAAGGAAATTACTTGAAAATTGGTGGAAAATGGAATCATTGTAGCTATTCTTCTTTGGTTCTTCATCGTTAGCTAAATTCAATGACCCTTTGGGGTCCGCCCTAGAGAGAGAAAGAGGAGAGAGAGAGAGAGAGAGAGAGAGACTTTTTTGAGACGACTGATCCAAAGCTTTGATTTCCATTTCTGGGATTTCAGTGTTCATACCAATATCTTGATTTTCTCCGATACTTGGCCATTAACTTAGAGTTTTTCGCTTTAGATTTCTCCTTTTCTTTCTCCATCTCTCACTTTTCTATCATTTTCACACTGATCTTCCGGGAAAATGTTGTGACTTTCCCGAGAAAAAACCTCATTCACAACTCCTCATCCCTTCTTTTACTGGCAGATCTTCAGTCCTCTGTTCTTAGTTCAAGAGCTTGATCTGATTTCACCTGCCTGATCGACCTTAAATCCTCGTTTACAGGTTTGTGTTTCTTGGTGTTCTTAATTCGTACCAGTTTTTTTCTGTCCGGATACAAAATTTTGACCTAGTTTTTGTTGATTCTGTTCATAATTTGTGTAATTTCTGCATAATATTGATGGATTCAGAAAGGTCCAGATTCTATCTTGTTTTGGATCTATGCAGTTTCAAATGTTCTTATTGTGCTAGAATAAAGAGCCAGTTTGAGCCAGATTAGACTTTATGATGCATCATAAAGCAGCTTTTTCACAATACTTATCTCTTTTTCTTTAACTTTTGGCCTTAATTTACAAGATTCTGAAGCACTTTGTAACATTTGGCAGCCATAAACACATGACAATTGATATATAATCGAAGGGGCGTCGAGATTTGATATCATTTTCGTGTAGAATGTCGTTTCGAAGCATTGTTCGTGATGTTAGGGATAGTATTGGGAGCTTATCTAGACGAGGTTTCGAGGCTAGGTTGAGTAGTCATCATAGAGAGAAGTCGAATGCGTCGTCGTTAAATGATGTTCATGATCAGCCTCCTGTTGTTCAGAATGGCTGCTGGGCTAATCTTCCACCTGAGCTGTTGTATGATGTCGTTCGAAGACTTGAAGAGAGTGAATGTACATGGCCTTCTCGAAAGAACGTCGTGGCCTGCGCTGCGGTGTGTCGTTCTTGGAGAATTATGTGTATGGAGATCGTTAAAGGCCCGGAAGTTTGTGGGAAGCTTACGTTTCCTGTGTCACTGAAGCAGGTATGATTTTCGGTATTCGTAGGATCAAATGTTGGAGATTACGACTCATTGTTCGTTCCTTTTGTTCTTGAATTTAGCCCGGACCGCGCGATGGATCTGTACAATGCTTCATTAAGAGGGACAAATCGAACCTAGCATACCATCTCTACTTGTGTCTTAGCCCTGGTATGGAATATGCTTATCTGCTTCACCTCATTGTTGAACATCTGAATCTGTTTATAATTTCTGGTACTCGAATTGTCCAGCTCTTCTGGTTGAAAACGGGAAGTTTCTTCTCTCTGCTAAGCGTACACGAAGAACAACTAGCACGGAGTATATTATCTCGATGGATGCAGAAAACATTTCGAGATCGAGTAGCTCGTACATCGGAAAGCTGAGGTGAGATAACACTTACGAACAGCCTTGAAGAAATATATCTTCTGCTTATGTCTTTCCTGATTCAAGTTTCGTGTTTATATCCAGGTCGAATTTTCTTGGAACGAAATTCATTGTCTATGATACTCAACCTCCATACACCGCTGCCCCACTCCCTCTTCCAGGGAAAACTAGCCGTAGATTCTATTCGAAAAAAGTGTCGCCGAAAGTCCCGACTGGGAGTTACAACATAGCTCATATAAGTTATGAACTAAACGTCTTAGGCACACGGGGACCCCGGAGAATGCACTGTATAATGCATTCGATACCAGTGTCTTCCCTCGATGCAGGGGGCGTTGTTCCAGGCCAACCTGAGCTCCTCCCTCCGAAGTCTCTCGACGATTCGTTTCGGAGTGCGTCATTCTCAAAAGCCTTGGATCATTCCATGGAGTTTAGTAGTGCTAGATTCTCCGAAATTGGGCGGGCAGCATTGGATGGCGATGAGGAGGGAAAGATGAGACCTTTGGTACTAAAAAACAAGCCGCCGAGATGGCACGAGCAGCTACAATGTTGGTGCCTGAACTTTCGTGGGCGGGTAACGGTTGCGTCGGTTAAGAATTTTCAGTTGATTGCAGCAATACAACCAGGTGCTGGCGCTCCAACCCCGTCTCAACCAGGGCCACCGGAGCACGACAAGATCATTCTTCAGTTCGGGAAGGTCGGGAAAGACATGTTCACGATGGATTATCGATATCCGCTGTCTGCTTTTCAGGCTTTTGCAATATGCTTGAGTAGCTTTGATACCAAATTGGCTTGTGAATAAAGAAAATGTATCAAAAGGTTAATGCATATGATGAGCAGAACAAAAGTAAGAGCAGCTCCCTACCTTACCTTTTATGCCCCTTTTTTTTTTTTTTTTTTTTTTTTTTAACTTTTGGATTTCACTCACTTAGTTTGTTGTCATTTCATGGTTAGGTTAGTGAAATAGTCATTGATGGTATTGATGTAAAACTTCATCGGCTACTTCTAATCTTTAAAAAAAAGGAATGAAGTGAAAAGCCCTTTTTACCCCTCTCTCTCTCTCTCTCTCTCTCTAATGAAGTGAAAATCCCTTTTAACCCTTCTCTTTCTCTCTCTAATGAGGTGAAAATCCCTTTTTACCCTTCTCTCTTTCTCTCTCTCTCCCCCCCTAATGAAATGAAAAGCCCTTTTACCCTTCTCTCTCTCTCTAATGAAGTTAAAAACCCTTTTTACCCCTCTCTCTCTAATGAAGTGAAAAGCCCTTTTTACCCTTCTGCCTCTCTCTCTCTCTCTAATGAAGTGAAAAGCCCTTTTTACCCTTCCCAAATACACAAAAGAAGAAAATCTTCTGAATCTCTAAATACCTTTTGTTTGTAATGATGGAAGAAGTGGTTTGAGTAGAGCATTGCTTTTGAACAACTTCTTCCATCATGTGAACCGATCAGAAAATGGCCCTCTTCTCTTTTTTCCCTTTTTCCCTCATTATTCCATCACATCTATTTCTTTTTCAAATTTATAGTAATAGTAATTACAAAAACTAAATAAATAAATAACCCAAATATACATCTTTATTCTTTGTTATTAACTAATCCCAGTACTTTATATTAAAAAAATTAAAAACCAAAATAAAATAAAATATATGAATTTTATTATTATATGAGCTACATCAAAAGGGACATTGATGTAGCTGGACAACAAATGATGGGTCTATTAAACCCAGTTAAACGCCGCCGTTTCTTATGCTTTTACTTCCTACTTTTAATTCTTTCTAATAATTTAATATTGTATTTATAAATTCAATACTTTATTTGACGATATTTTTTTTCTATTTTTATCCCTATAAAACATTATTTAATCGTGTGGGAAATAAATTCGCAGTATATATGTTAAACGAATTTCTTAATAGATAATTTATATTTTAAAAATATAAGACTGGTAACATAATATTTATATTATGTAATTATTTCTAAAGCTCAAATTTAAATCTCTCTAATTTCTTAAACTTAAAAAAAAACCATAAAATGATTTTTATTTTACTTTTTGTTCTAAATACTCTAATAAAAAACACATTTTTAATATTTTTTTAAAGCGGGATAAAAACCGGACAAGAAGGGGGGGGGGGGGGGGG
>NW_019272024.1:1719668-1735356 GCF_002738345.1 Cucurbita maxima | reverse complement strand
GGGGGGGGGGGGGGGGGGGGGGGGGGGGAAGTGAAAGGAACGGACCTGGATGCCGGTAGAATCGAAGTCCAGGACGCGAATCCTGGCGCCAACTTCCCCCAAAACCCTCACTCCATCGTTCAACGAACCGTCTCTGATCAGATCACCGGCGTCGCCTTGAAGAAAATTCACTCGATCCACGGCAATCGTCGCCTCCATCTCTCTCTGACTGCGCCTCTTGGTAAAACCCAGGAACTACCGCTTTCCCTAACGGTACATCACTGTAAACTTCCAATCACCCTACTTGATTCCGACTTTGTTCGGATTCACTGCAGTTGACGACAACCGAATGTTGACCGATGCATCGCAGTCGCCGTCACCGTGGTTGTGGCGGAGGTCAAGGAGTGTTGAGGATTATTGGGAGTACGTCTCAACTTGGTTAATTTAGTGGAAGATCATGAGTTTATAAGTGAAGAATACTATCTCTACTGGTATGAGGCTTTTTGGGAAGTCCAAAACAAAATCATAAGAGTTTATGCTCAAAGTGAACAATATCATACAATTACAGAGAGTCATGATTCCTAACATGGTATCAGAGTCATACCCTAAACTTAACCTTGTCAATAGAATCTTCAAATATCGAACAAAAAATTGTGAGCTTCGAAGATGTAGTCAAAAGTGACTAAAGTGTCGAACAAAAGGTGTACTTTATTCGAAGGCTCTAAAGAAAGGAGTCCATTCAAGAGCTCCATAAGCCTCAAGGGAAGCTTATAGTGTGCTTTGTTTGAGGGGAGGATTGTTGAGGATTATTGGAAGCGAATCCCACATAGGTTAATTTAGTAGAAGATCGTGGGTTTATAAGTGAAGAATACTATCTCCATTGGTACGAAGTCTTTTGGAGAAACCCAAAGCAAAGCCATACGAGCTTATACTCAAAATGAACAATATTATACCATTGTGAAGAGTCGTGATTCCTAACAAGGAGAAGAGAAGATACAGAAGATAACATGGTGACTGAGCATCCTAACAATTCTATAAAGGCTGAGAAAAAAGTAGAATGAAAGAGTGTGTGGAGTCCATTGGTAAGATTTAGAAACACAAACAATAATTTAGAAGGCAAGAAGAACAAAACTATTAAGACAAATCATTGCAGGATACAAACAAACACAAACAAAGGACTACTGCATGAAATCAAATAGGTACTACTTACTTCTACTCCACAGTATTCTCAGCAGCTTTTGGACTCGCAACATCAGCTTCGGGTTTTGCTGTTTCCTCGCCCCTGCGCCCATTATCTTCGACACCGAGTACGTCGTCTATCATGTCATCCTCCCCAACGTTAATATCTTCCACATCATCTTCGTCCTCGTTGTTGCTACCACCAGGGATGTTCCTTTTCTTTGGACCATGCTCAAGTCTATGGGTGTCCAATTCTTTGTCCATGGTTTCCTGCAAATTCGATACGTCGTTGTTTCCTTTTCTTGCTCTCCTTGCATTTTGCCACCTCTCCAAGTCCTTCTCAACATTAGCAATATACTGTTCTCCTATCTGTTTCTGATACTCAGATAGCTCCTCCATTCTGGAGGCTTTCCACTCCATAAAAGCCTGAAATGCATTTTTGTGATAAAAAAATGTGAACCCGGTAAAAGCTAACGTTATCGACGATGTGTATTCCCAATGGAACAATCAACAAGAAACCCCCCCACCCACAAGATGATTTAGTTCTCATAATAATCATAGAATGTAGATTAAAACATTTATTCGACTATGATAATCACTGGATTTAAATTCAAGATATTTTTCTCTCGTATCCAATGGTAAAAAAAACAGCCAACCACACTGTGGCAGCCTCGCTAAATAATTTCCCCACCACAAAAGAGTTCAGTAACAAACGAGACTCGACTATGGTTGGAATCAAACAATAAAATCAAACAAAATCTCTCAATTTGGTTGAAGGGTACATGAGTATTCAAGTAGCATTAGGTTCTTGCAAAAGAAATCCAAGTAAAATTGCCTTTTCAAGAAAATATCTAACCTCCTCTCTTCGCTGCTCGGCCAAGGTTGCGTCGTCGTCCAATGGTTTATTTGGCAAGTAATAAATTGAAGGTTCTGTCTTTGTCCTGGAAAATACAAAATTGGTGAAAATGTTCCCTCAAAATCAAAAGAGGAGTCCTATTATAAGGAAAAAGAAACCTTCGAATGTAACTTAAGTTCCAGCAGAAAAGGAAACATCCATTGGTAAGGTCAGCATTCTTTAATATCATTTTAATCAAAACCCATGAATTTAGTTCAACACTATTCATGAACAGAAACTTATCTTTGTCTCAATAAAATGTGAATATGGACACTTTTGGACCAAAATTAAAAATAACCTGCATAAATAGAAAAGTTAGATCAATGATGTAGCTCGGTAATCTCGGAAGTGATAATAGCAAATGCTTTCATGAAAATTAAACACAACCAGACCTTGTAAAATTGCAAAGTTTCTTATGGTGCTCGCTCCATCGAAGGAAAAGTAATTCCAACTTCTTTTCTTCTGCCTTGGCAGCCACGCGAGCTCTGAGCATCTAAGAAGTGGAAGATAGAAGTGGTTAAAAAAGACCAATAATTGTAGATTCAAATCTCATAAATATTTAAGTAATCTAGACTTTCATTGAATTACAAACCAGATCTCTCTTGCGTTTCTCTGCAATTTGTTCACGCTCTTGCTGCCTCAATCTTTCACTTTCCTCTCGTGCTCTTTGCTCAGCCTTTAAAAAATTATCAAAAGGAGAAATCAACCTCAAACGTACTGGGAAGTTAAATTTTACAAAAGAACATATAATAACTCACTCTTTGTAAGGAATCTGTTCTTCTCATGAAAGCTTCAGTTCCTGAAAGTTGCTTGTCTTCTTTCCTGAATCTCTGAAGATTTATACAAAGGAAATGGATCAGCACCAAAATGGTGAATATGATGCCCTAAATAAGCAACCCGCCAACCAATTATTTTACACATACCTCTAACGAATTTAACCCAAGTGCGAAGATAAGAGAGTTGTTAATAAAAAGATCATATTTTCTACCCTTTTCTCTCAAGTGCGAAAATTAGAGAATTGAAGCTGGAAAAATGATGCAAGGCATGAGGAATTTAACCCAATCAATTGTTTTACGCATACCTCTAGCGTTCCCAAAAGCTGACCCAGCATTCTCTTGTTCCTGCTAACTAAGCTAGGATCCTCATTCTTAGGCAATACCCTTGGAACATGCTCTGCAGGTGGAACTTCGAAATCCTAATAGAGAACATTAAACAGAAATGTGAGACTTCTGGTGTGCGGTGTCAAACCAAAGCATCAGTTAGATGACTAAAAGATAAAAGAATACACGGAAATTACCATCCTAGCTGCTCTTTTATTTCCATCCAATCTTAATGAACTGCTCTGCCGCAAATGATCTTGTTTCCCATCGTTCTGGTAGGCTGCATCACTTCCAGACGTTTCTTCCAGAGATGTATCCTTCACTGCATCCTTTCCTTCAGCTTCTTCATTTATCTCCCCATCCTCCTCCATCTATGCTCCAATATTTATAAGAAAATAGGAAAAAAAAATCAAAAAACCAAAAATCAAAATCAAATTAAGAAGAAAAAAAATAAAGAAAAAAGGTTATTGCTAAACTACACAAATGTACACTATGGCAGTCTTGGTTTGAAGAAAAATACGAGGCCGACCAAGCCCATTTTTCAAATTCATTAAGCTATCTCGTTTAATTCATACTCAGATCATTTCCGAGCCCATTTTTCAAATTCATTAAGCTATCTCGTTTAATTCATACTCAGTTCATTTCAGCTCGCTTGAAGGCTGTTCTTAATGTGCTCTCTCTAAACTCTTTGCTAGATATTCTATTCAAAATTTATGTTTCAATTGACATGCTTGTTACTTTTTTGTCGCAATCTTTTATTTTCCTTTCATTCACTCTCTTGCAATCTTTTATTTGAGCAATAGTCTATTTTTATTACACCAATTAGAGATTCTCTCTCTTATTCAAATAAAAATCCTAATTTAGCAACATAACCTAAGAAAGATTGCTGCACAAAAGAGATTAGACTAAGACATTAAAAAACGTTAAGAACACCCCGGCAAGAAACCCAAAGAAAAGAAATCCACTTCTGAGTCTCACCTTAACAACTGCAGACGATAGCCGCCTCTTAGCAGGTGGCTGGTCTTCAGCATCGTTCCTTTCCGCCTGAAGTGTAACATTCGAATTATCAGTATAGCGTTAAATGTTTAGAATAGAATCAACCACGAAATAATTCCTCGTGCTTTTCACCCAAATTGCCAAAGGGATTCAATTAAAATTAAAACCAAGCTCCATGAGGCAAAAGTATCGTTTCATCTAAACCAACTAGTTCATTTGCTCGAAAATAAAACTAGGCATAAGGACTAGAGAGATAGAATGCGCTTAAAATATATATAAAAGAGGAGATTATATTACAGGTCGAACAAAGCCCCGACGAGGTCCATTAGCGGCGAAGTTTCTAGGCCCAGGTCCCGGAAATCCTCCCCTCCGGAGTCCACGAGGATCACGAAGGCGTTCAGTAATCTGAAACAACATCAATGCATCGCTAGATATCCAAAAAAGGAAAAAACAAAACAAAGAAAGAACTGAACACATAGAAAAACGTGAAGAAGAAGAAGAAGAAGAAGAAGAAAGACCTCCCGTTGTTGACGTTGAAGCTCATCGATCTCCTTGCGAAGATCCTCCTCCGTTTTCTCGACGGCAGCGGCGTTACTTCCCATTGGAAAAATCTGATATGGAACTGTGACCAGAGAGGAAGAAGAAAGTAAGAACTTGAAGAGCTTTCGCCTCAGGTTCGCCAAAAACCCTTCCAAGGATTCTTTTTTATTTTATTTTTTATATTTTTTCCTCCTCGAACTCCAAAATTACGAAAAATTCAATCCAAATCCAGAACCGATCTCTCTCCTTTTCGTCCATTGCTTCCCTTTACGGCCCATTTATCCCAAAAGCACAATATGGTCCATTACGGCCCATTATCCCAAAGCCCAATATGGTCCATTACGGCCCATTTATCCCAAAGCCCAATATGGTCCATTACGGCACATTTATCCCAAAGCCCAATATGGTCCATTACGGCCCATTTATCCCAAAGCCCATTATGGTCCATTACGGCCCATTTATACCAAAGCCCAATATGGTCAATTACGGCCCATTTATCCCAAAGCCCAATATGGTCCATGACGGCACATTTATCCCAAAGCCCAATATGGTCCATTACGGCCCATTTATCCCAAAGCCCAATATGGTCCATTACGGCTCATTTATCCCAAAGCCCAATATGGTCCATTACGACCCATTATGGACAAAAGGCCGATATGGTCCATTACGGCCCAATATGCACGAACGGCGCCGTTGAATACTCGTACACAAGGAAAGGGAACGAGCGACAAAAACTTATCCAAAAAGAATTTGAAAGGAAGAGCAGAAGAGCCACTGCGTTAGGATGTGCATTGACAATGGGGTCCCACTCCGACGAAGAAAAGAAGAGAGAGAAACAGGAGGAGAGAGAAAGGGGTGGATTTTCCCGGCTCCACCACCGCATTATTGATGAACCATCGATTTTGTTTTCCCAAACGCCATCCTCCATTGCAGCGCACCTCTTCCACGTGCCATCTCACACGCTCTGAGCTTCGAATTCCCTCAGCCCCTCCTTCTTCACCCTTTAACTCAATAGCTTAATTGAATTTTGCTTGATCTCCGCCGCGATGTTGGGTGGGGGTGTTGGCGGTGGAAGTGTTTACTGGGGGACGAGAAACCAGCCCCGGAATAGTAGAGGTCTTGTTGTTATATTCGCTTGGGTTTCGATTCAGCATCGCCACTTGGATAAATTTGTAAACCTTTATGCCTCGCTTGGATGGAATTCCCTTGTTTGTTATGCCGATTTTCTCAATATGTGAGTTCTTTTTTCATCTTCATCTTGCGATTTTGTTATTTGGGTCATCGATGTTCATCTTTTTCTTCGTCTCCCAGGAGGAGAATTTTGAGTTCTTTTTGGATTCTTCATCTGGGTACTTTAGTTCTCTAATCGTATGTTCTTGGAAGAAGATTTAGCTGAAGGGTTTCTCGTTTTCATCGTCTCTAATCGTATTCTTCTGTTCCTCCTGACCACAATTCATTCAGATTTGATCCTGAAAGGGCTACATCACTGGCATTTCTTGTTATTAATGAGCTTGTTGAGGTCAGTGGCGGATGATTTCTCATAAATTTCTCATTCCTTTACATTTTTTTAGTTTAAAATCATGTAGTTTAATCTGGGTTTAAGTTTAACAGGGCAGATATGAACTCATTTGTGGTGTTGAAACCCTTACTAAATTGTACACAAAAAGCCATCATAAACTATTGTAATGAGATAGAATTCTGATTAATATCAAATTATCACGTAAGATCGTCCTGGTATTCTTTACAGGAGCTAAGGCTGAAGCTGCGTCCTATAGTTTTTGTAGCTCTAAGTGGTGCATCAAAGGCTTGTATGTGCAGGGTTTTGCAGGTGCTTAGTTCAATTACGTAGAATTCCTTAGTTTTCTATTTATATCCTTATTGAATTTCTAATGTTCTTGCAACTTTCACGTTGTCAATACATTTACTACATGAATTGCAGATTATCGAGGGAAGATGTGGCAGCCCACTTTACATGGTTAGCTTGCCATTCTTTTAGATTTTCCAAGTTTCTCTTGTAAAAAAAAGCTTCCTTGTGATATCGATTCGAATTGAAATCGGACTGGCGATTGACAGTTTCCTCATTTCTTTTTAATGTGAAGACTGAATGTCAAATGATCCGAACTTGTGTTTCCGGGCACATCTACGATTCCAGTCCTGTCGAGCTTATAAGCGACTTGGGTGCTCGATTCGCCATACATCCAGCTATTTTGAAAATGCCTGGATCATCTCAACTTATCTCCTGGCTTGCAAAAGGCGTATCTTCTGGTCTCGATGCTCTATATCTTACTAGGTTTGATTCACAGCGTGATGAGTATTGGCGGACGCTGTGCTCTTCTGTTGTAAGCTTCCGAGTTTATGCTTAGTTTCCTGAAGTTCGTTTCATATTCATGAGTTTATAAGTTCTCTTGATTTTATCAGAACATTGGTGCTCCGTTTCTCATTATGTGCTCCGAAAAGGATGATCGTGCTCCATATGAAGTTATTGGTAATTTCACCAAGAGTATTCAAGAATTGGGGGCTGATGTCCAGCTGATAAAATTCAATGGCTCCCCACATTTGGGTTTGTCTCAAACTGACTCTACCTTTTAGTACTTTCATTTAAAACAAAGGCATAGTTTCTGTAACTTCATATGCGTGTACTTTTATCTCCAACGAGCAGCTCGCCTTTTAATGCAAGTCAAAATATATGGTTGCTAGGTTGGTTAGATGCGGTTAATGAGAATAGTAATTCATTGTTCTTAACAATAGGGTCCGGTGATGTAACAACCCAAGTTCACCGCTAGCAAATATTATCCTCTTTGGGCTTTCTCTTTCGGACTTCCCCTCAAGGCTTTTAAACCGTGTTTGCTAGGGTGGGCTTTCCCTTTCGGGCTTACCCTCAAGGTTTTTAAACCGTGTCTACAAGGGAGAGGTTTCCAATCCCTTCTAAAGAATTCTTCGTTCCCCTCTCCAACCGATGTGGGATCTCACAATCCACCCCCCTTCATGGCTTACTGTCCTCGTTGGTACATCGCCCGTTGTCTGGCTCTGATACCATTTATAACAGCCCAATCCCACCGCTAGCAAATATTGTCCTCTTTGGGCTTTCCCTTTCGGACTTCCCCTCAAGACTTTTAAACCACATCTACTAGGGTGGGTTTTCCCTTTTGGGCTTCCCCTTAAGGTTTTGAAACCGTGTCTACAAGGGAGAGGTTTCCAATCCCTTCTAAAAAATTCTTCGTTCCCCTCTCCAACCGATGTGGGATCTCACAATCCACCCCCCTTCGGGACCCAGCGTCCTTGCTAGCACACCGTCCAATATCCACCCCCCTTCAGGCCCAACGTCCTTGCTAGCACACTGTCCAGTATCCACCCCCTTCGTGGCTTACTATAAATGTTATGTCCTTTTATTTTCTGTTGATGGAGATTGTTATGTCCTTTTATTTTCTGTTGATGGAGATTGTTATGTCCTTTTATTTTCTGTTGATGGAGATTGTTATGTCCTTTTATTTTCTGTTGATGGAGATGGGAGGGTAGTTGATCTATGTGGGTCAATCAAATATTAGGAGGAACCTGTTTTCAAGTGATATATGTTCATCATATGTGATATCTGTTTCATGTCAGGTCACTACAAGAACTACCCAGCTCAGTACAGAGCTGCTGTGACTATATTTCTTGAGAAGGCGTCATCTGTTTATTCCCAAAAGATCCAGCAATTCAAAGGAGAAAGAAGAGGCGTGGAAGATGATGAAATGCCTGAATTGATATGTGATCTTCAGAATGCAGCTGTTAATTCAAATCAGAGTTTTAGAAGAGTAGCAGTTGGACCAAGCGACCACTTCTTCTTGCCAAGCTCAGCTGATTCCCACGATCATCGGGAGCATCCTTCCTCCCCCAATCCAAAAGAAAGAACGTCTCCGCTTTCAAGCCCTACAGGCATCAGTGCACATAGCGTCCTCGGCCAATTCCTCTTTGATGTTTGTGTGCCCAAAAATGTTGAAGGTTGGGATATAAAGTTCCATGGCTCTCTAAACGGACAACCACTCGCTTCAGCTCGCAGGCACTCATCTTTTCCCGGTACAAAGTTTATCCGTCGCTCTAGACTATGACATAGAATAGGCTGCAAGCTTCGAATTCATCTAACCTCTAGCTTTCGAGGCATTAGTAGCACATCTAATTTAAACGCTAGACAGAGAATCCCTCCCTCCCTTATGAGGACGAAAGGAAAAGTCTGGATCATCGTCGTGGGCTCGAATACTAGAAAAATAGCTCTATCGTGCGATAGGGTACGTCGTGGCCTCTAGTTCGTTGATGGGTTAGAGATGTGTTATACTGTATTAACAGAGTGTTGATGGTATTGAGGAAGGGATTTTTGTTGATAGGGTTTTAGTGTACAGAAGGTTAAGTGTAAAAAGGGAACCTCCTCTATGTTCAGACTCTCTCCTCACTTGGATGTTTGAATAATGTATATACTTAAACTGAACAAACAACATATATTTGATTTTGAACACACATATTTCTGAAACTTCAGTGTTAGTGATATCAGGCTGTTGTTTATGCTCTTGCCTGACATATGGGATTGATATCATTAACATGCTTCTTCTGCCACCATGACATACAAACCTTGATTCGAAAATGCTTCATATTTTAAAACCAGTTCAAAATTCAACAACCATAATCTACGTATTAAGTTTATGTCACAACCAACAAAAAAAAAAAAAAAATAGGCCGAAACATACGTAGACACGTCAAAAAAGACTCGAATTTAGATAAGATTTCTGAAAGTCTTCACCTCGTTCTCACCGATGTCTTGGTCATCCTGTATTCCATGCTATCTGAAAAGAAAATTAAAGGAAGTGGACAGTTGGGCTTGTGGTAGTAGGGATGATATTCGTTAACAAGACTGATGCTCTACCATTGAGCTATAGAGGCTATTTGTTTTAATTAAAATATATTTTCTATATTTAAATTATATAAGACTGTGACGTAAGGGTACAATATTAAATATATATATATATATATATATGGTCTATAGATTAACACAATGGTAGAAAAAAATAAAAACTAATTATAAATACATTAAAAAAAAAACAATAGTATAATTTGGGCATAGTTAAAGCTATTAAGAGATATATCATCAAGTTGGAATCTTTTTATTAAATTAAAAAATTATATCATTTAGTTTAAAAATTATGACTTTTTTTAATTTATAAAAAAATAATAAAAGTGAATAGTTTAATGAATTATTTTATACTTAAAAAAAGAATTACAAGTTTTAAAAGTACACTACATCTCCCATTATTAATATTTATATGAGAGTTTACATCGTAAATTTTTATTAAAAAAAATGCCTGCAAATATTCTAAAAATGATAAAATAATTTAAAGCACATTCTAAATTGCAAGACCAAATATACTAAGTTCTTAGTATATAGTAATCACTTTATTTCATTTATAATTTGTAAAAAGTAGTTTTATAAATATGAGCTTCATCACTAAACATAAAAAATTCTTCCTACTTACTAATCTCAAATTACACAAAATTAACTCATGAGTCAAATAATTCAGTAGAGCGTGTATGAACACATTTCCTTACATATTTGGAGAAGATAAGAACATGAATATAGTTCAATAGCAATTGACCTACAATCTTTTTCACTTGAGACATTTATGATATTAATAAAAATAAAGGATACGGGGTTGAAAATGAACATTAATCTCTTTAAATTAGACTAAAATAAATAATGTACGAGCAACGTTCATGTACGATCATTCTACCATCATTTTAAATAGACAGTCACAGAATTCCTCAGCACATGCTTTAGAATAAATGAGCCTCGACCATTCCCACATTAGTACCTTTTATTTTTCAACAAAGAAAATGGGATTTATTGGTCATATAAGAGATTTCCCCGCAAAGGTTTTGGATGTTTTGGGCTTCACAGCAAGAGTTAGCTTTGGTTCTCTTCTGGCACTGACGATCCAAAGTTAGAACTTTGTTGGTAGCATATTTCAGGTTCAGAGCTTTGATTTGTGTTCGATGAAGGTTGGATCAATGCAAACAACAACCTGTTTTTGTTACCCAAAATGTTTTTCAGGAATATTTAGATTAAAGAAAAAAAACTATTTAGAAGTTCATAAATTATCAACATTGGTTCAAAGAAAGAGAAAGCCCATACCTTGCCAACACTTTTGCCTGAATGCAGATATTCAACGGCGTCTACAACGGATTGCACGCCTAAAAATCTTTTTGGATCCACACGAACCTGTAAAGAAACTTTGAATCAATGGGATTTCTTTTATCATCGAGGTAGAAAGAAGTTACAAATGTTTTACAATAAGAATTTTGTTAAATTACAAATTTAATCTATAAACTTTAAAGTTGTTCAAAGAAATAAGATGGGCTTCTAAGTATATAAATCATTGCCAAGTGAGGACGGAATCCCACAAATATTGACACCATAAAGCTGCAGTACAAAGCAGAGCTTAAGCAATACCTTCAGCTTGCCTGAGGAGAAGAGATGAAATAGCTTATCCAAATGTTGCTGCCAGAGGTGAGCATATTGTATGAGGAAGAACCCAGCCTGAAGATTAAGTAAGAACTTGTCGTGAAATTGAATGACAAAATTACTGCACAAGTAGTAGATAGAAGCAGGGTAGAGACAGGAAGAATGATTTCATTTTCCATAATTTTCGTCTTTTACGACGAAGTAGAATAGGTTCATGTGCTATCTGGAAAAGGTAGTGCAGAACTAGAGTTAGCTAGATATTTTTATGTAGTACTTAAGGTGAGGACGTTGCAGTACATTGATGGAGGGGGTGTTCATATGATATTAAAGAAATATAAGATATAACAGTCATCATGGAATGATATGGAAACATACAATAGTTTGGCTCTTTTTTAGAATTTTCTCGCAAAGTCCTGGGTAATTTGATGGCTCCCACCCGTGTTCTCCTTGATACTGCGATGAAAACGAAACAATACAAAAGGACATTCAAAAAAAGGAGAAAGATACTTAATAATTTTGAGAATAATACACGTGGGGTGGACCTATGAACAACAAAATTACAAATTATATTTCTAAACAATTAGGATGCTGAAAGATAGAGGAAAATTTTCACTTGAACGTTTAGAAGTTCATGTGGATCCTCAACAATTATTTATGATATATCAAAGTAAAATATTGATTCAAGTGGTCTTAAATTCAATTTGTGAAACTCATGTTAGCTTCAGTAACACCCACATTTAATCTACCAAGCGAAATTTTACCACATGGAAAAATAGAGATTTTCATTCAAATTTCACATTGATTGGCGAGAAATATATTTCGGCTCGGTTAATATTGATTGGCATTGAAAATATAAACTGGTGCAGATTTCACAACAATGAAAATACAGCATTCCTACAGTTGAAATATTCCAGTAACAAAAGCAGTCAAGAACAAAGCAACAGGATGGACATAGGATTTCTAGAAAACTAACCTGTGAGATCATTCCGATCACAACTAGTCGTCCATAGGTAGCCAATGCATTCAGACACAAACTAAACATATCGCCTCCAACTGACTCATAGATGATATCAACGCCTTTAGGATACTCCGTCTTTAGAACCTGGCGAACTAAGAACTGTAAATATACCCCTCCCGAACTCAATGACTAAAGTTGAAAGGAAAACTAGCTTCTTGGAATGTATCCCCACCACAAAAACAATGATTTCCCACCATTATCTAGGCTGTGTGAAAAGTATTGTTTTTTAATGAGACATGGGGGAAATCAATATAATTAGAAACGAGGAAAGTACAGATTGTCCATATTATTGTTCTAGATCTAACTCACAAGAAAAGCTTTCCTTTCGGTTTCAACTTAGCACCTGCTAAACAATAAGACTCGGAAAAAGGATAATGAAAAACTTAAAAATGTTTTTGGAAACGTACAGTTTTGATGTCTTCAGATCTGTAATCTATAACTCGATCAACTCCCAATTCTTTCAAAAGCGTGGCCTTGTCCTTACCTCCACATGTTGCAACAACCTTATTTCCAGCTAACTTGGCAAGCTGTACATTAGGAAATAATGTGAAATGAATGACATCTATCTAACAACTGAAATTAGTAATTATCACAAATGTCAGGAAAGGTAGAAACAGATTGAGCAAGGAGGAGACCTAAAAGGAATTTTCTCATATGACTAAATAAAAGAATTTAAATCTACACACAATTGAGATATTTCTTCACATCGTTCTAGGAAAATTACATTATATGTTAAACAAAGTGAAATGACGCTAGTACTAGAGCGATAGGCAATTATATACCTGGACAGCGAATTGCCCAGTTCCTCCAGCAGCAGCAGTAACAAGAACAACCTTTCCAGATTCCATTTGCCCTGCCTAGATCAATGGTGAAAAAAATTATCAGCATGCAGAAGAACCAATAGTCTGAGAGAAGCATAAAATGATCAGACCATCACATAAAGAATTTTGTGCAAAAAGTCGGAAGTTGATAAGATTTGTTTGTAGAAAATGTAAATAAATCTGTCAGAAGAAGGAAATGGTCACAATTTTCAGAAAAAACCTTTTTTAGAGCAATTGATGCCGTTAGTCCTGAAGTCAGCATGGCAACAACTTCTGGATCAGGTCTTGCAACAGGAAGGACATGTTTTGAATGTATCTATTCAGGTGAAACCAAAAGCATCAATAACCACAGAGATAGTTGTCAGTACAAATTTCAAACATTGACATATGCAATAATCTCTCTCTCTCTCTCTTTTATTTATTATTATTTTTTTCTTATGAAAATGATCAACAAGCTAACTCCCGAGAGTGAGATGGAAGAGGAAAAAAATTGAAAAAAAAAAAAAGAGAGAGAGAGAGAGCCATCAAGCTAAAGGATTAGGGAACAACAACACAAAGAAACCAAAGGCTCCACTGAAACAACTAAAAAACATAACTCATATACAATCAAAATCACCTTACAATAGTGAGATTGAAATAATTGGAAACAAATTATGCATAACGATGAGAAAATCATCCCAAGCCTCAATTATTGAGCCAAAGTTTTTAAGAGAACTTTACTGTGACGAACTCTGCATAACTTCCAAATGTCATCATTGCGGCAGGAGTTCCAACTTTCAGGTGAGTGACAGAATCACCAACTGCTGCAATTATACCCACGCCCTGCAATGAAAATTAATTTTATTATTTAAAGAAATTAAGTACAATAGTAGGAAGCAGTGGTTTTATTAACCTAAAATTAAACAGTCAACCCGAGACCTCAAATCCAGCATCTAATGGAAGGAGAGAGTGAAGATCTTGGTTGCTGCTACCGAAATAATGACCTGAGCTGAAATTTACCTGTAAATTATACCACCAGTTAGAGGAGAAACAAGATCTTTGTACACATTATTACAGTAATAGAACCTGGGGGTGGGACATAACAGTCCTTCAAGCTGTGAGAGTAGAAATGATAAGAGTGCAAATAATTGGAAAACAAAAGTACTATATGTCACGACATGATGCATTTGACCTTTTTCCTAATTTTTAACCAATCATGTTGTTTATGTTAATAACAAAAGTCTTTTTCTTCTAAAGACGGCAGTTTTCCAGCAACCTTTTTCTTCCAACCACGTTAATAAAATAATTAATTTTTTTTACAAAAAATTGATTCAAGAATTCCAACACGGTAATGCAACTATTCACATCAATATTAGTAACACTATAGGTATGTACTTTGACAGTAAGGAGAGGATCGTTTAAGCATGAGGATTATATTTAGGACTCAGAAAGTAAATTCTGAATATACACAGGTGATCTGGTCTCAATATCACCAAACTAACATCATTCATACGTATAAAAGTTGGTGATTTGAAGAAGCCTTCAGTGTCTGAGTTAAGAGTAAAAATACATCTGTCTAGGAGAATTATCCTTGGAAGTTTTGTCGCCAGAAAGAACCTCATTCTTATAAAATGAAGGAGCAGCTACAACTAATAGGGGTCAGTAAGGTTTTCAAACAAGAAAAATGTAAACGAAAAGGAACATAGGAAGTGGTTGTGAAAATTCAGCATGAAGAAAATGGTAAACACTATAAGACAATAAAATTTATTGAAACTTTGAGATTTTGAAACTTACATCGCTTGCATTTACGCCAGCATATATGATTTTCACGAGAACATGATCTGGTCTGATGGGTAGTCTCAATGGTGCACGCACGATGCAAGTTGCTCCACGAAAATTGTGGCTCAGAGTATGAACAACTCTAGAAGAATAATTAAATGAAAATGTAAGCGATTATTGATCAGTGATGCACGACTAGATCAACTAAAAACATAGCAGCCAACATGCTACAACAAAGACATGGTATTGGCACATAATCTGATATTGTTATTCATATATGTCCACCCAAATCATAGACATCAAAGATGAAATGATGCATGACGTTGCACTTCAGTCAACTGTATATCAATTTTCAAAACAACCATATCAAAATTCATCCTTCATAAAATTGAATCTATTAGTAGACAAAGGAATTTCAAAATGAGCTGCAATTCAGATAATCTCAAACCAAAATAGGGCGAAAGCATAGAGTATTACGCACACTTTCTCACAACTTTGGGGAACATCAATTTTCTGAAAAAATGTCGATGAAGATTTTTTTCTTGAACTCGAGGAAGGAAGCAAGTATTTTGCTTCTTCTGTAGGGGTGGGCCAGTACTCCATCCCTCTGCGATTTGTAATCCACAGGCATGAACCAGCTTTGCTCTCATCAGTGATTAGTTCAAACGCACCTAAAAAGCATTTGAGCATGGAATATTAGAATCTGACTTTCATTGGAAAATGCACGGAGAAGAGTTTGATTTGCAACATCCTTCTGACATGTTTAACTAGATACACACGATGAGATTAATTACAAGTGTACTAATTCTTGAGAAACAAAGGAAGGCCTTTTCTATAAATCTCAGATCCAAAGAGTCTTTTGTGGTCTTCTAAAATTATGCTGTCTTTTTTCTCTTCTTTCCCCCCCCCCCCCCC
>NW_019272024.1:1702084-1719374 GCF_002738345.1 Cucurbita maxima | reverse complement strand
TTTCCCCCCCCCCCCCTATTTACATTAATTCCGGCACAAAAAATTATCCATGAAAGGGCATTGAATAAAGAACCTTTAATAACCATTTCCATGGGAACATAACCTCCCAATCGTTCAGCAAACTTTTCACCTACTGCTGTTGAGGCCAACTCTGTTTTAACAAACTGCAAAGAAATTTAGATAACACACGCAGATAAATATTTGGTACTCATCGATGAATATAGGTGAATAAATAGTGCAAACTGAACTAAAAGTTAAAATTCAGACTAAGAACAATGCACAAAAAATGACACATGGGACCTCAAAAATTGACTATGTTATCGAAGGTAAACATTGAGAGAAACTGCAAATGAATTTGGATAATACACAAGGAAACCAGAGCCAGAGAACCAAGGGATAATACTTCCTCGTTCATGAAGTCTTAAATATGAAATCCAACTACCAGTAGAAAATCCCTTCAGGTAAGAAGAAATGTAGTAGGTTCAACTATACCACATAATGCATGAAGAAATAAAGGTAACGTAATTGAACCATAAAACAGAAGAAAGTTGAACACAGTAATTGTCATCAGACCATCAAGAAGCCACAATAAGCATATCACTCATAATCTCATATATCTTGTGTGTGTCCCTTTTAGCAATCATATATTGGTGATTGAAGATGTTCACCCTCTCAAGATTGTATTTTTGGAACATTGGATAACATTGATAAAATTCTTCAACGTATCTTCTTACCTCAGGACAAAGCACATTGATTCGAATTCCCTTGCGTTTGTAAGGCACAAGTGATCTGGTAAACATAACAACACCACCTGGAAACAAAGAAACATAAATTCAAAGTCACCTTTGAAATCGTTGTCATTCAATAACACATAACTAACCACAAACAGCTAAGAAAAACAAGTTGCATGAGATATGAGAGAAAATAGAAAGCAAATAAAAGACAGATAAATACCTTTGGATGCAGTATATGCTGAGTCTGCAAATAGTGGATAAAGACCTGAAGCAGAACCTAGGTTGATAATTACACCAGGTTTTCCCAATGATTTCATGGTCTTTATCTGGTCCACACAGCAGAGAGAGGCAACAAGAAATTAGTTATTAGTGAATGGGTTCTAAAAAAGTTCAATAGGACGCGATGCGAAGTTGCATTGAATTTTCCCCGCTTTGAAAGACAGGCCACAAAATAAGTCGCAGAAGAAGAAATGCAGAAAATTTTGTTGAAAACGCCTATAGAACTCTGAACTCTTTAAACAGATTAACCATAAATTGTGGTTGCACATCAAAAAAGCAAGCGATTCAATATTAGATCTTCTTTACTCAAATAAATAAAGATGATTTAATTAACAATGCCCCTCCCACTCTAAATACTTTAATATAAACAAAGGTTACGATAAAGGACACAAGTAAATGCACATTACAGGATGTTAATGGTTAGAAGTGAACCGTGTTCTCCTTTTCTCCTGTCCTTCCTCCCAAAGATCCTACTCAACTATATTTTGAACCGTTGTTAGTTCATTTGGGAAGGATGGAGATGTAGTTTTACATGACATGTAGGATTAAATAATAAAAAATCAATATATTTAAATATGTTCAGGGGTGGGAAAATCAAATTATCCAGGACTACAACCAATCTCTATGAAATTTCTTTCATTACCAAGAAAAGTCATAGGATTAAGGATGCCCTCAGTAACTAACCAGATAAATTAAATGTTCCATAAGCAAACCAAATTTGAGACTGAATTGGTATGATTTGAAAAGGATTAATTAGCTGAACTTAAAAGATGGAAAATATAATGTGATTGTGTAGATGGTATGCAGTTGAAGGGTAGAGTGAATTTATTAAAGATGCAGGCATCCAATGAGTAGAATTTCCTATTTCCAAGCAAGCCAAATGGTAAAACCAAATTTGACCTCAACAACACTTAATAGTATTACGGTGGAAACCAAGTCCCATATGAAGACATACTGCAAGTTGAGTGCATGCCATGACACCAATTAGGTTCACATCAATAACACGTCTCCATGTTTGAGCACCATCAGTTTCATCATTATGAAATACTATTTTGCTGCCAATTCCTGCACTGTTGATACAGATATCTAATCCTCCATATGTTGCCAAATGCTTGCCAAAAGCCTTCTGTATGTCATCTGCTCATCAGCCAAAATGTGGGAAAATTGTATAAACATATAAAGGCATCAACTTATTCAAACAAATGAATTTGTAGAAGATACGAAGTAAACCCAAAAAAAATGTCGACACTCTGTGTTTGGCATTCGTTTGTTGTGATCATTAGTACAAATGCAACAATGCTTCATAAGGAGCCATCGACAGAAGGCATCCTAGCATTGTCTAAACATATAATGGCATCAAACTAATTCTAGTAAGTTTTCTGATAAATGAATTGGTGGAGGATATGAATTTTTTTCTCTCTTAATTATAATTTTAAAAAAAGAAGAAGAAAAGGTAAACATCTATACCTCAAAAAAGGGACACGTATATACCTCAAGTTTGCATCAAATGAAGTACTCTTTCTAAAGCCTTTTGTAACTACACTAATTTATAATCTTTCAGCAATTTTTAGTTATTGTGGAGGGAATAGAACAACCGCATCTTCAACAGAACATTTTCTACTTTTTATGAATTCGTAGTCTTTTTTTTATATATATTTTAGCTCTATTGGTGTACATGTTATTCCTTCCTTTCAAATTAAAGTCTTAATAAAAAAATGACTTCATGGAAAATTGGAGACCTATTTTGTAGCCTAGAAAGAGTATACCAAATAGACGCAAGAATTTCGGTGGAGTTCATCCTATTATGCCACGGCCAAAAGTTGCGTTCAAAGGTTTTTTGGTTTGTAAGAGTTTGAAAAGTTGGCATTGTGGTTTCTTCCTTAGATTTTTTTTCATAAAACTAAAAGCAATTATCACCATACCCCTTACAAGTATGAATGACCACAAGCTTCGAGTTGAATTTATGATCTCATAACTATACAAATGAAGAAATAGATCTAACTTTTAACAAAAGCTCAGGAGAAATGACAAAATCCTTGTAACTTTCATGGCAGTGAATACCCTATTCCCAGTAATAAACTCCGATGTGAACATTAAAACAACTATAGCCATGATCATACTATACAGCTTATTAGTAATGACAACTAGAACAGGAATCTAGCTATCAAATATAATATTGACGTAATTAACTTACAAGAGAGACATGCAATAAGGAGGGAAAACCACCAGAGTTTTTTAAACAAGAAAGGATCCAATAAAATTTATAAGATAGGAGATTCCACTCACTTGTGTTGGTAACATCACATCTTACGAATATTGCACGAGGAACCTCTAACTTAGGGTGAAGCTTGGCATTTTTTTGTTGGATAATGGATGCAACTTCCTGACCCTTTTCTTCAGAAAAATCAACGACAGTCACAAATACTCCCTTCTCTCCCAGAGCTAGGCAGAGAGCTTTACCTAAACAGGAATAACCACCAAATAACGAACACGCCATTGAGTACCAATCATTAGAAAATAATAATAAAATCACTGCATTTAAGAGAAACGAATATATTTTTGTTTAATTTTTCCTTAGTTCTCGAATGGCTCTGCGGTCTTTCCAATGCATAAAATCAAAATTCTAAGCTTGTGTAAGAAATCCTTTTTCTATTGGTTACAAACATACATAATAGAGTAAAAATTCAAACAAAATATACACAAAAAGGACTAAGAATTTTAACAATAAAAAAAAAGTACTAAAACACCACTGCAAGTGTACCAAACCTCTAAAGCTAAGAACAATAATGAATTTTAAAATTTTTCCCCATGATGCAATCAACATAATTAACATTCTGATAAAACCGTCCGCTTATAAATAGGGACGGTTTGCTCAATATTAAACCATCCTCCAAGCTGGCCGGAGAAAAGAAAAATACATGAATCTATACATTGTTGGATGATGAAAGTCCACGTCGGCTAATTTAGGGAACGATCATGGGTTTATAATCATGGAATACTATCTCCATTGGTTTGAGGCCTTTTGGGGAAGCCCAAAGCAAAGCCATGAGAGCTTAAGCTCAAAGTGGACAATATCATACATGGTGGAGAGTCGTGATTCCTAACTCCTAACGTTCATAATCCAATCTTACTATTCATCCACAGTTCAGAAGCTTGTAACCAAACGCTTGAATTAGTTCGATGCAGAAATAACCAATCACTCAACAACATGATTAAGACAAGACATCAACAATACAGTTAATAAATTAAATTCATTAACGGTAAAGTCATCACGTAGCAAAACCAGAAGCGCGCCAAACGAAAAGCAAGAATTAAGGAGATTACCAATTCCAGAAGCTCCGCCGGTGACCAAAGCCGATAATCCGGGTTTCAACTCCATACTCTGGTTGGAAATGGCTGCAGAACAAGTGAGAGGAGCTTGATGAAGCAAGCGAAATTGCTACAAACCTATTTCCGTCTCCCTAACGTGTCAGAATCTATATAAGACGTAGACCTGAGCGTGCCCATGCTGCTGATCCAGAATGGGAGAGATTAAGAAAATTAAGAAAAAATCAAGCAGTAGACGACGAACAAAACCGCTGAAGACAGGAGAATTTGATATTTACGGCCAATCAGCTGCTCATGAAAATGCCCAAAGCCGGCTGAGATTTGTAAATATCGAAGCAAGTTGACGTAGTTTACTGGCCTTGCATATGATCCATAAATGTAAAGAAAGTAAATGTTCTTTCAATAAAAGTGAGTGAAATTCCTTTTCTACCCTTTACTATTAAATTTTAATTTAAATAATATCCCTTCAGCCCTAAACTTTTAATAAATTATATTAATATACTTTTCAAATGTATCTAATAAATTTATAACATTTTCAACCATTTAAAAATTTTATAAAATTGTTTGTACATAAAATTAAAATTTTAGTGTATTAAATTAAAATAAATTGACTTAAATTATTACTAACTTTTTGGTCGTGATGTATAATAATAATAAAAATAATAATAATAATAATAATAATGGATTGTAATTTAATTTAATATTAATTGATAACAACTACATAAAATTGAATACTTTATGAGATAAATAGACCATTTTAATATTTTACAATAATATCACATCAAGTTATTATTATTATTTTTTTTTAATATGTACTATACTTAAGTGGAGGTTCAACCAGTCAACGTAAAAGACTTGCTCAGTTACTTTGGAGCGGACATATTTGTTCACTAAAAATCTTGAAGTTGCCTTGACTCGGTACTGTCATGGTCTTGGAATTATTAGATTTGAAAGGTTTTATGACAACGGTCATCTAAATATTGAGGATGCTAAATGAACACAACTCTCCACAATGATATGATATTGTCTACTTTGAGCACAAGCTCTTATAACTTTGCTTTGAGCTTTCCCAAAATGTCTATTTTCTAAATTAGCCGACGTGGGACTTTCATAGGAGAAATCCCGAGTCAATAACTTACACTGTAGAGACAAATCTTTAACGTAGACTATGCTTACCGGGTAAAACGTCCATTGAATGGAGAATTAAATAGAAAAAATGGTAACATTTTTATTTCATTCATGTATATTATTATTGTACTTAATTGTTCAAATTTAATACATTTAATTATTGAAAACTGATAGTCAAATATCGTTGACTAAAAAACCACACCATCTCACGTGCTTTCTTGATTGTGTTCGTTTTGTCAAAGTTTATTTATTTATTTATTTATATATTTATTATTAATATAAAAAATCAAATAATTTGTAGGAAAATAGAAACAATTTTGACAAATCTTATAATTTTTTTTTACGAAAATTGAAAATTTTAAAATCTCAACTTATTTTGTTTTGGTTGAGGAAGTTATACATTTATGATTAAGAAATATAAAAATTTTAATAAATTTTTATTTTAATGAAAGTTTTAAAATATTTATGAAAATATGAATATAATAGTGCAAAAAATTGAAAGAATATGATTCTTTTTTAAAAGCAAAATTAAAGAGTATTATTTATTTATTTATTTATTGTAATTTAGAGAAAATAATATACATATGGCAAATTTTGTTGGAAAATTTGTAGGTTTTATTTATTTATTTATTTTATTTTATTTTATTTTTTTTGTCGAAGATAAAAATCGAAATTTCTTTCCCTCATGAACTCCCTTTCTTCATCTTGAGGTCAGGTACACACCGAACTCTTAATCTCTCTCTGAATTTGACCCTTTTTGCTTGTTCTCTTAATTTTTGTTGAATTTGTTTAGCGAACGGATCTTCTGTATCTGCTACTTACTTTAAGATCTCTTGCGAACTCTATTTTCTGTTCTTCAGGATCTTACTGAAGCTGAGGCTGCTATTACGCTGAGGACCTCTTGCATCATTGCGAGGTACATTTTTATTGGGGTTTTGTGCTAATCGTGTAGTTCAGTGGAAATTATCGCTTGAATTTGATTGGATATGATGTTTTGAGGTTATTGTTGTGTTCAATTTGATGGTCGGGTGGTCTGTAATTGGAAAATCATCGGATGGGTTTTTGATGAACTGGGCATCATTTGTTCTGTTGTTTTCTTTTTTTTTTTTTTCCATGAAGCTGCTTTCATGGAGCTTTAGGAATGCTGTTAGTTTTGGTGAAAATGTTCTTGAAATTTCGAGATGCTTTACAAAAAATATCTTCTAATTCTGCCCTGAAATCCCTTCAATTTGGATATGGCCATAAACAGTTCAATTGGTTCAGATCAAGATGTCAAGCTGCAATGAATTGACAGTAGTTTATTGGGCAGCAGATTGCAGCTTGTTTCTCTGAGTCCTCATTAGTTAGTGAAGTTTGAAATTTTTATGCTGTTTGTTGGCTGTCATCTGAGTGGATTAACCATTTGAAAGCTTTGTGGCAATGAAGTGTTAGGAATTACGAACCTCCACAATGGTATGATATTGTCCACTTTGAGCATAAGCTCTCATGGATTTGCTTTGGGCTCCCCTAAAAGACCTCATACCAATGTATTCCTTACTTATAAACCAATGATCGTTCCCTAAATTAGCCAGTATGGGACTCTCTCCCAACAATCCTCCTCTCGAACAAAGTACACTATAGAGCCTCCCTCGAGGCCTATGGAGCCTTCAAACCGTCTCCCCTTAATCAAGGCTCAACTCCTTTTCTAGAGTCCTCGAACATAGTACATCTTTTGTTTGACACTTGGGTCACTTTTGACTACACCTTCGAGGCTCACAACTTATTTGTTCGACATTTGAGGATTCTATTGACATGGCTAAGTTAAGGGCATTGCTCTGATTCCATGTTAGAAATTACGAAGCTCCACAATGATATGATATTGTCTACTTCGAGCATAAGCTCTCATGTTTTTGCTTTGGGCTTCCCCAAAAGGCCTTATACGAATGGAGATGTATTCCTTACTTATAAACTCATGATAATTCCCTAAATTAGCTAATATGGGACTCCCTCCCAACCATCCTCAACCTGAGCTGACTTTATGATTTGGGTTTCAGATTACTGAGTAGGAGTCATGAGAATTGTTAGGAAGATTAAGTCCAAATTGCTCAGATAGTGAGAAGTATACAAGAAGAAGCAAACCTCTCAGCATAATGTATCCATTGGGTCCAATAATTTTTAGTATTTAGTTTTCCTTTCCCAATCGCCTGTTTCTCGAGTAATGATATGTACAATTTCCCCCCATTTTGTGATCTACATGGGGTTTTGACACTAAAGAATAGTTGGCGCATGGTTTAATAAGTCAGTCTATGAAATTTGGGGTCGGGAAGGCTAAATTTATGCCATTGGAGTTTGGGTTGTGCATATGAATCAGCAATGAGAAACTTGGGCTCGTGTTACGTATACTATATGTAGTTTACTTTTCTAACTTTTTTCGATTGTGTTTCACGAGTTTGTATTTTAAGCATTTGATTCTGAAGGGAAATAATATCCTGGCTTGTTTAAACATGTAAAAAAACAGTGCTTGCTTAATCTGAATCATTGGAGCAAAGGAAAATCCAAATGGAAGACTTAAACAGGAATGTTTCTCAGGCTCCTCCAAGTCTGCAAACTCGAAGTTCTCCGGACGGTCCTGTGGCCATCCTTTGGGATATCGAGAATTGCCCTGTTCCGAGTGATGTCCGCCCTGAAGATGTAGCTGGTAATATAAGAATGGCTTTGCGAGTGCACCCTGTAATAAAAGGGGCAGTTATGATGTTTTCTGCGTATGGGGATTTCAATGCGTTTCCTAGACGATTGAGAGAAGGGTGTCAGCGAACTGGGGTCAAACTAATTGATGTGCCGAATGGTCGGAAGGATGCTGCGGACAAGGCTATACTGGTCGATATGTTTCTCTTTGCCCTCGACAACCCTCCCCCATCTTCCATAATGCTCATATCTGGAGATGTCGATTTTGCTCCAGCTCTTCACATTTTAGGTCAACGTGGATATAATGTGATACTCGTCATCCCTTCTGGTGTGGGCGTTTCATCTGCCCTTTGCAATGCGGGGAAGTACGTTTGGGATTGGCCGACTGTTGCTCGTGGTGAAGGCTTTGCACTTTCCCCCAAAATGTTGACTTCCCGTGGTGGAGTGGCTGAAATTTCTGGATATCTCAAGGGATGCCATATCAATGACGATCCAGATGGCAGCCAAAACGAAGAGGAAGCGATTGTCTATGGAGGGGTCTCCCATGGCTATTACAACCTCAGGGATTTCTCAGTAGTAACTCAGTCTTTATCTGAATACAATGGTAATTCGACAGTTCCTTGTGCACCTCCAAGTTTGAGGTCACAGAGTCTCCCATGTGGTCTGAGCGACGTTCCAACGGGTCCCGTTTCATGTGGAGACCAGAATGAGTCCGCTTGGTGGCCGCAAACAGGAGACTTAAATGTTCTGAAGGGACAGTTGGTTAAGTTGCTAGAGCTTTCTGGAGGGTCCTTACCCATCACTAAGGTTCGTGCCGAGTACCAGAGAGTCTTTGGAAGGCCACTTTACACATCCGAGCCCGGTGTCAAGCTTGTGAATCTTTTCAAGAAGATGGGAGATGCCCTCATTGTAGAGGGCAAAGGCAACAAGAAATCAGTCTACATTCGAAACTCGAGATCATGCCCGAGCGCCCCACCTTTGATATTATCAAGGAAAGAAAACAAGAAAGGTAAGGGTACTTCAGAGGAAACTATTGATATTGCTCCAGGAATGGGCTCATCAGACGAATACTCAGAGGAAGAAAGAGTAGTTCATGAAGAACATGACGAGAAGGAAGGTGTAGCAAAAAACAACAACGAGTGCGGTCTCGAGCAGTTCAAACACCAGCTACAGGAGATTCTCGTCAGCTATTCATGTAGAATCTTCTTAGGATGTTTTGAGGCAATATACCTACAACGATACAAGAAAGCCTTGGACTTCCAGAGCCTCGGTGTTCGCGGATTGGAGGAGTTGTTAGACAAAGTAGGCGACGTCGTGGTTTTGCACGAAGATCCAGGAAGCAAGCGCAAGTTCCTGGCTGCTCTTGGTGGCTAACATGATAATGAAGATGATCAGGTAGCTACCTTTGTAAACTACTATTATTGTATGCCATTAACTTGTCAAATAGCTGAAAAGAAATAAGAAAAAAGGAAAAAGAAGCCCATGTTTGTGGTGAGTGCTGCCTGCCACATAGTTTTAGAAAGAGTCGAGTATGGCTGAGGGTGAGGCTGGTTGGTTGCTGTTTTTTCTTCCTCCAGCATGTTCTTCGTGTTCTTCAACATATGGAACCTGTCACTGTGAGTCTCTGTTCCCGATGATCTGCTTTTGGAGATCTTTGTCTGTGTCTGTATATTACTTTCCACTCAAGTTCTAAAATTTATATATACTTTTTTTTTTTTTTTTTTTTAATTTTCCTCTGTTATTAAGGATTGGGGCAAGCGGTATTCTATAGAGGACAACGCTAGCCAAAATTCTTTATGAGAAAGGGTAGTCCTTTGTCCCACGCAACTAACTTGCTCACGTGGTTTACTCTAAAAAAAACCATACTTTCAGAGACCTAAAACAATCTAAACTAATGTTCGGATACTAAAAGATAAAGATTTTTATAAATTTATTAGTATTAATAAAAAAATATCTTATATATTTTATATTAAAGAGTATTATTTCTATAATTTAGCAAAAAAAAAAAAAGAATTAAAAAAATTCCAAGTTGAACAAATGTTGTTCTGATGGAGCCAAACAAGTAGGGTCGGGTTATGGGCCGTACCCCTTGACAATGACCAAAGCTCAAATAATGAAAATCAAACACGAAAATTAATAAATATATTATTTTAAAAATATAATAATTAATAAAATAAAGGGAAAAAAAAGTAGGCGGTGGAAATAGAAGATTAGTAGAGAGTCGGGTGTCGGCCACATGTTTTGGGTTTCGACAGGCGGCATGTTAGGCGGCGGGCGGCTTGAGAGCTGGACGCGGCGGCCTGAGGCCGTGACCCTTCATTGCTTGGAAAGGTTATTATTCCTAATTATTATTTCAATCCACTAATCAGCCCATAATTAAATTTAAATTAAAGTTTAAAAGGTTAGAGAGTAAATTTGTAATTTAATACATAAATTAATTATAATTTTTTAATAATAAATATAAATAACGCTCAATTACTTAAAATAATACATGTTTCTCTCTTATATTTATAAAATAAATAAAAAAATTAACGGTAAGAATTTTTTATTACCTATATATCATAAAAATATTATCGTTTTTATTGTTTTAATTAAATAAAGTTATAAATCGATTTATTAATTATAAAAACTTGACCGAGATGACATAAATTTAAATATTTGATTTTATAAAAAAAATAATTAAGTTAGGTTATTGAAAAGACTTAACTAAGAAGGAATTTGTAATATAAATTTTATAACATCCAAAGGTCATTGACAAAGAAGCAATAATATATTCAATTTGTGATGTAGGTTTTCAACTAAATGAGGTAGAGAGAGTAAGAAATTAATATATTATATTTTAATTTGATTTAATCTCACTAAACTTTTAATAAATATCTATTGCTTTCAGGTTGTTTTCACACCCCTTATAAAAGAATGTTTTGTTTTTCTCTCATACCGATGAGGGATCTCACAATCCACCTCCTTTAGAGGTCCAACGTTCTCATTAGCTCACAACCCACCCCAACCCACCCCAGTTGGGAGCCTAACATGTTCATTGGCTCACAGTCCACCTCCATTGGGAACCCAAAGTCCTTGCTGATTAATCTCCCTATAATGACCTAAATCCACCGCTAGTAGATATTGCCCTCTTTGAGCTTTCCTTTTCAGGCTTCCCCTCAAGGCTTTTAAAATACTTCTGTTGGAAGGTTTCCACACCTTATAGAGGGTGATTTGTTCTCCTCCCTAATCAATGTGGGACCCATTACGTATATTGTCCGTTGCTATTTGTAACAGTCTAAGTCCACTGGTAGCATATATTGTCCGCTTTAACCCGTTACGTATTATCGTTAGTCTCACGGTTAATTAAGAGATGTCCTCTCTCTCAGCTCACAATTAATTAACCTAACATTAAATGATATTTAATACGTAGAAAAGTTGGATTAGAATTAGCCTAACATTATAAAATATTATTAATATGTATATATTAGGTATTAAATAATATTATTGAATACAAGAATTAGAAGGTAAATTTGAGAAGGGAGAGGTGTAAGGCAACCACTTATTACAATCCAATCCTTTCATAGCTTCTCCTAAAAGGAGTGGAAGAGGAAAAGGCAAAAAATAGGCTAATAAATAAAATTATTAATAATTATTTGTGGGAACCCAAAAAAAAAAAAAAAAAGAATGGCCTTTGAAGGCTACCAAAGGTTCTCTAATGAAAGGGAAAGAGAGTCCTTAAAATCTCTCAATTCCCACATCCAAATCCAAATCCAAATCCATCTCTCTGAAACAACCATGTCCTCTCTCTCAGCTCCCTTTCTCTCCCCTCCGGCAGCTTCCACGCGCCGTGGATGGCGTCGAGTTGCGGCAGCGCCGATCACAACAGCGCCGGCGGAGGTGGCGGTGGAGGAGGCGAGGCTAGAGGCAAGAGTGGAGGAGAGAGAAGGGTATTGGGTGGTGAAGGAGAAGTTTAGAGAAGGGATTAACCCACAAGAGAAAGTGAAGATAGAGAAAGAGCCAATGAAATTGTTCATGGAGAATGGGATTGAAGAGCTTTCAAAGTTGTCAATGGAGGAAATTGATGCCTCTAAGCTTACTAAAGACGATGTCGATGTTAGGCTCAAATGGCTTGGCCTTTTCCATAGAAGAAAACATCAATGTGAGTTTCTTTTCGATCTTCGTGTCGATTGTTCGTGGTCGTGGTCGTGGTCGTGGTCTCTCAACTTTCAAAATTAAATAAGAAATTAATTAAAAAAAAAAAGGAGCTAGGAGGGTAAGATAGTGATTTACATCTTAATTTATGTATTTATTGACTAAAGTTGAAATTTATATAATTGAAATTAATTAATTAATTATGTAAAGTTGAAATTAAAAAATATTTAAATGGTGGTTTATTTTATAAATTAATTCATTTTTGGATCTGAAATTGATTATTTTTTAATTAGAAGAATTTTAAGAGAGAGTCTACATTAAATACTTTTATATGCAATTTGATAAAAAATAATAAATGACAAGCGTGCCCTTTTAAAATATTTTTTAAATATTCTCTCAAATTTAATTATTTATTTATTCTAATAAAAATGGTGGTTTTTTAAACAGATGGGAGATTTATGATGAGATTAAAGCTGCCAAATGGGGTGACAACAAGCGAACAGACGAGATACTTGGCGAGTGTAATCCGGAAGTACGGGAAAGACGGCTGCGCCGATGTGACGACGCGGCAGAATTGGCAGATTCGCGGCGTGGTTCTGGGGGATGTGCCGGAAATTCTGAAAGGATTGGCTGGAGTTGGGCTGACGAGTCTGCAGAGTGGAATGGACAATGTGAGAAATCCCGTCGGAAATCCCCTCGCCGGCATTGATCCGGAGGAGATCGTCGATACTAGGCCTTACAACAATTTGCTCTCGCAATTCATCACTGGAAATTCCCTTGGAAATCCTGCATTCACCAATTTGTAAGTTCAATTCCAAATCGTGTATCTAATTTAAACATTTCCCTAAAACCTAGAAGTTGAAGAATCGGAAATTGGTATGTGTTCATCTGAAGAATTGTAGTATGTGATTTGTATGAACAGGCCAAGAAAATGGAATGTGTGCGTGATAGGATCACACGATCTATACGAACACCCTCACATAAACGACCTTGCATACATGCCCGCCACGAAGAACGGACGAATGGGCTTCAACGTGCTGGTGGGCGGGTTCTTCAGCGCCAAGCGGTGCGCCGAGGCAGTGCCGCTCGACGCCTGGGTGCCGGAAGAGGACGTGGTCCCTCTCTGCGGAGCTGTCTTGGAGGCTTACAGGGACCTCGGCACCAGAGGCAACCGCCAGAAGTGTAGAATGATGTGGCTCATCGATGAACTGGTCAGTCTCATCATATTATTCAATACATCCTAACATATCAGTATCATATAGTCCACATTGAACATAAACTCTAAAGTCTACTGATCAAAGGGGCTGTTAAGAATATGAATTAGTGACTAAATATACACTAATGGGTTGATTTAAGTTCTTGATCTGAAAGAAAATGTAGCTCTTGATGCGAAATCTGCTGGTTCTGTGTTGGATTTAAGGTGATTTGATTATATGTACCACAGGGTTTAGAAGGATTTAGAGCTGAAGTAGTGAAGAGAATGCCAAGACAAGAGTTGGAGAGAGCATCACCGGAGGATTTGGTAAAGAAGGAATGGGAAAGAAGGGACTATTATGGAGTGCATCCACAAAAGCAAGAAGGTTTAAGCTTTGTAGGAGTTCACATTCCTGTTGGTCGAGTTCAAGCAGATGAAATGGACGAATTGGCTCGGCTCGCCGATGAATACGGCACCGGGGAGCTCAGATTGACAGTGGAACAAAACATAATCATCCCCAACATTCAAAACTCAAGGTTAGAAGCCTTAGTGAAAGAGCCTCTATTTGACAAGTTTTCACTAGAGCCACCAATTCTCATGAAAGGATTGGTAGCCTGCACTGGCAACCAATTCTGTGGACAAGCCATTATAGAGACGAAGGCTAGGGCATTGAAGGTGACTGAGGAGGTGCAACAGCGAGTCACAGTGAGCCGACCGGTGAGGATGCACTGGACCGGTTGCCCAAATACCTGTGGCCAGGTTCAGGTTGCTGATATTGGGTTCATGGGGTGCATGGCTAGGGATGAGAATAAGAAGCCTGTTGAAGGGGTTGATGTCTTCTTGGGTGGGAGAATTGGGAGTGACTCACATTTGGGAGATGTGTATAAGAAGGCTGTCCCTTGTAAGGACTTGGTGCCCTTAGTTGTGGACATTCTCGTACAACATTTTGGGGCTGTCCCAAGGGAGAGGGAGGAAGAAGAAGAGGACTAAGTTATAGGGCAGGCTGTACCTTTCAAGTTTGGACATATTGGAAGCATTTGCCAAATGGGGCAATACAGGTTTGGTAACATTCAAATACACAGCCATTTTGATGTAACTAATCTTGTAAGTTTGTATTTCAAAGTTTGTAATCATTACCCATATGTTCATTAACTCAGTAATGAAGAAAAGGGCAATAATATTTGCATTCTGCATTTAGTTTAATTACACTCGTTTGAGTATCTGATGTCGATAAACGGTTTGTTCGACATTGTTCTAATTTGGCAAATTGAACTTTACGGATAATCTTGACATTCAAGTGAGAAAATGTATTGTTGAGGATTATACACTCTCTAAAGTTTTAAGTATACAAGAAAGGAAAAGACAACAGCAGGTCTGAGATAAACCTGACCATAAATATATTAATTTTTTCGTTTAAATATATGCGAATAAATTTTAAAATTCCTAAAGTAAATAACAAAATATCCAAGCTGGGCCCACAGAAATCCCCGCTGGCCCAAATTCCACCGAGTGCCAATTTGCGTTGTAATGATGCCACGTCATCAACCTCTCCGTATATATACCTCACTCTTCGGTTCAACTTCTAAACCCCCAATTCCAAATTCTCAATTTCTCTCTCTCATGACCTCTCGATCTCGATCCACGGAATCGCCGGAATCGTATCACTTCTCTCTTCCGCCGCATTCCATGGCGGATAGGTTTTGGCGCGAGCTTCAAATTCCGCTTCCTACATTTGATTGTGCCGCCTCCGCCTCCGCTTCCGATTTCTTCTCCGCTTCTGCAACTACTTCTTCCGTCACTTGTTCGAGTACGGACGCGATTTTCTCTCCCTCTGGTTTCGAGACGTGTAGCGTTTGTCGAATCGATGGCTGTTTAGGCTGCAATTTCTTCCCGCCGTCATCGTCACCGGTCGAAGGCGAGAAGATAAGCGGTAAGAAGCGTTTGAAGAAAATTTACAGAGGCGTTCGACAGCGGCCGTGGGGGAAATGGGTGGCCGAAATCCGAAATCCGAAACTCGCAACCAGAGTCTGGTTAGGAACCTTCAATACTGCCGAAGAGGCCGCTAGGGCTTACGATAAAGCCGCGTTGGAATTCCGAGGGCCCCGAGCGAAGCTTAATTTTCCGTTTACTGATGATTCACTGAGAACAATGAGGCCGGAAAATGAAATTTCGAAGAACGGTAGAAATTCGGCGGCGAATGGAATCGAAAATGAAGATGAAATATGGAGGAAGATTGAGAAGGATGAAATGGATCAATGGATCTCGTCGCTGATCACGGATCACGGCGGCGATTCGTCAGACTCCACCAGTATTGGGGCTTGAGAATTTTCGACTATCCTACTGTTCGAATTTTTAAAATTTCCGTAAGAAAAAATCCACTGGTATTTTAGATATTTTAGGTTTTGGATTTTAAACATCCCAAAAAGTATATCTAAAATCTTCAATCACAAATTTAGTTTCTAAAAATTAAATTTCTTGTTCATCCAACATTATGATACCTTTTTTTATTTTTATTGCTAATTTAGAATTAATTTTAGCTAATTAAAAGGTTATAACTAAAATTTCTCCTTCATTAAACTTATTATTACTTATTTTTTAAAATTAATATAAAATCTGAATTTAAACAATATAAGTTGATCTATTAATTTAATTTATATAATTTAAAATGTATTCAATTTTAATTTCTATACTTGAATATGTTTTCACGTTTTATTTACATAAAAATTAATATTATTATATAACAAGTTTCGATAAAAAAAATTTAATAATTAAATTGTTGAAAAATAAAAAAAATTAAAATAATAGTTTTGTTCATAATTTAATTGATTTAAGTATATCTTTTAAAAAAAATTCACATTAAATAAACGTTTTGAATATTAAATAATTTCTTAATAATTAACGAGTTTAGTTCAGCTGAGCTGGATAATAAAATATAATTAATTACTTAAGGTCAGGAGAAAAAAAAAAACAACAAAAGCATAGATTCCACGTTTCTAAAATGCACCAATAATTTTCCTCCACGTGTTCAAAAGATGGGTTTTTCATTTATTTATTTTTGCCCATGTGGGTTATTCTTTATCCCTTAATTTGGTTTTTTCAAAAAACAAGAAAACATTTCATCACACTCTTCATATTTAGCACGTGTTCTATTTTTTTTATGATGAAGACAAAAAAAGAGTGGTAGTGAAGCAATGATGCCCCCACTTTTTTTCTTTTATTTTTTGAACCCTTAAACAATTTTAATTAGGTTAAATTATATAAATAAATAAAATTAATAAAATCTCTTTGAAGTCTCTAGAGTTTTCGAATAAAACACACTCTTCGTTCGTTATCTAAGTCGTTACGATTATACTTTTGAAGATCATAATTTTTTTATTCGACACTTAAAAATTCTATTGACATAATTACTATTATATTATTAATTTTATATATAAAAGAGACAACGACCTAAGATCCTATCAATTTTAAATAGTTTTAAATTCATATTGTGCTTTCTTTCAATTAATGTTTCCCAAAAGTTTATTAAAAAAAGTATCATGGCAAAATCCAATGTGAAAATACAAAAAGTTTATGGCACGTGTAAAATTACTTTAATAGTTTATTAAAAAGGGAAAAAATAAAAAAAACCCAAGTCTTTAAAAACTATTTTTTAATTTTGAATTTTTAAACAAAACACCCTTCAAAAGTAAATTAACAAAATAGAGAAATTTAAACATTAAAATATAAACTCATTTCTCAAAAAAAAAAAAATTAATGTTAGAAATCTCTTTCAATTTCAATTTCAAAAAAAAAAAAAAAAAAAAAAAAAAAAAAAAAAAAAAAAAAAAAA
>NW_019272024.1:1684671-1701936 GCF_002738345.1 Cucurbita maxima | reverse complement strand
AAAAAAAAAAAAAAAAAAAAGAAAGAAAAAGAAAGAAAGAAGGTTCGTATTTGAACCTTTTAAGATTATCATCGAACAACAAAATTCGAGGGAAGATCACAATCAATGTCTTGTTTGATACACAAAGGATGGAGGATTTACTTTCACATGCTTAAAATTACAGCATTTTGTACTCAAATAATCACCATAAGGCTTACAAACACAAACACGAACACGAACACGAACACGAACACAAACTCACAAGAAACAAGTAATCCTAAGAACTCAATTCTACTTCTGTATCGTTTACCTATTTACACAACACACACTCACACGCAGACAATTTTATCAGTGTGGCACGAATAAACCAATTTGAAGACACAGACAAACAATATGAGGAGGATAAACAAAGAAAACAGCAGGCAGCAGTACAAGGCACACATCAATCAATGGAGAAGAGAAAGCGCACCATCTTAGGACGACGATGGCTTCTCATCTCTTTCCAGATAGGCTGATGGAGCTGACTTTCATGGGTGTAGCCACAACCAGTGGGGCTTCTGGAGAATCCGAGACTGCAAACTTTTCGTGCATGAATCGGCTCTCGACGATGGATTCATCTTTCAGCACAATCTTGTAGCAGTAACAGCTCTTGAGTCCTTGCTGATTCCGATAGCAGTCATGTGCACTGTTCTTTACCTGATGGAAGTCCCATATCACACTGAACTTACCTACTGTTGCGACGAGGTGATGCTCTTGCTTCCCGCTTTCGGTGACCTGAAATTCAATGTCGATAAAAGATTGTAAATTTGTGTATGAACCTTGCAGTCTAAAGTGGCAAAAGAAAGGAAGCTCAAACGAGGGAAGTTCCCTGTAACAACAACAGAAGCTATGATAGAATAACCACCATAACACGAACATAAACCAAAACATTAGTCATGGATCTCCAATGACACCGATTCTTCTACCCCATTACTTCTCTAAGTTACTAAGAAATTGATATCACATGATTGTCAAGACAAGAAAACCAACCAAGTCAGCGCAAAACAGAGCAAGATTCAAGCATTCAAAGTCAGAACAAGTTTTCTTACCCAAGAGAAGTGGCCACCATGGAATCTGTTGTCTGTTCCAGCCAAATGGGAATCCAGAGGAGTCAACTTCAGCAATCTCGGAGCGGGAATCTTGTTGCCCATACGACCACTGAACCCAGTCTTCGTGTTGCCATCTTTATCAATGAATAACACGCAGATAAGTATCAAATAAGTATCAGTCGTCCCCAGAATCCACTTTCCATCGTGAGTAACATCGACATGAGTAATAGGCGAACCGAGCCCAGGAAAGGCCGTCTTCGCCTGTCTCATCGACGTCTTCGAATACAGCCTTATCTTCCCATCAACTGACCCAACAACAATCGACCCATCCCCTGTTGTAGCGAAGCATTGGAAGTTCGTCCCTCTTGAAAACTGATGCCCCTGCGCCCAGTTCAGAACCGGTGAATTATCAGCAGCTCCACCAATGTTCTGAACCATGCCTCTACGGTCTCTCATGTCCCATTGACAAAGCCTATTGTCGTCCAACCCCAAAAAAGTGGATTCTGAAGGATCCAATTGTGACCCTTTGGTGTCGTTTGTGATGTCCCTCATCGTAATATCTGTACCATCCTTTTCAAACTTCCATTCTGTAACAACTTTCCCCGTCTCTATATCAAGCTGCTGCAGCCCTGATGCGTGGGGTTTTCCTTCCTTCAATGGACTCATGAGAAGCATGTTCGTCTCAGCCTTCATGAGAAGACCCTTCTTCGGTGTCGATCGACTAGAGTTCGGTGAGTTTCCTGCACCAAACTTCAACGAAATCCCCTTCCCATGAATTCCATGGCTTAGATTCCTATAAACCTGAACCCCAGAATCGTTCACCAAGAAGCTGTTATCCAATGCCCCTAACGTCAAGCTCTGTACGCCTCCATTAGCAGCCTCCTCGAACTCCTCTATCAAGTCCTGTTTCGTCCTCACTGAGGAGCTGGGGCTCTTCCCGAACTCAATATCCGCGTTTTCCCAAATCGAATCATCTGCCACTTCTGGCTTCAACCACCCAATAAACTCCTTCCCGTAAATCTTGACCTTGTTCTCCTCGGTCGCTTCAAGCCCATAAACATTCTCAAACAAGTAATCTTGGAATTTGGTCACGAAGTCCCGGTACTGTTCATCGCTAGGGAACTTCAAAGCCCACACACCTTTGTTAACAAAATCGACACGCCGCTGATCACCAAACATCTTCAATTGCATTTCTGTCGAAACCAGAGCTCTGACCTTCGCCCCCACTTTGAGTATCCAACGTAACTGGCCTCTACCACCCGACGAATTGGCTTTATAAGCGTCATAGTCGTCTTCTTGATCGTCGTCGCTATCTCCGTCGACATTCGCCGTCTTGAGAAAAGCGTAGAAAGTGAGTTTCTCAGAGACGATCCACTTTGCACGGGGGGTGTTTCCACCGATGTGAAGGTAAAGTTTCACAGCGTTGCTGGCATTGGGTATCTGAGAAGGGGAAGAGGAGCCATACTTGAGCTTAAGAGCTTTGAGTTTGGCGTCGACATCATCAACTGCAGATGCTGTACCGGTCGATTTGGCGCTAGAGATCGATTGCGGCTTCAATACTTCATCAGCGTCTTCGTATTCTTCTTCTTCATCATCCTCTTCCTCTTCTTCCTTGTATTCATCGGAGTCTGAAAGTTCAGCGTCCTCGCGGCTCTGCGCAGTACCCATATACGTGATCTGTTAAGGGGGAAAACGAAGCTTACAATTTCGGGAACGAATTTGGGGAATTGGGAAGAGGAAATCAGGAAGAATTTCAAGGAATTTGATCGCGAAGATGCGAAATTTTTCTCTTTAGAGATTTTGAAGCATAGGGAGCCAAATTCTAGGGCTGTTTAATTAGTCTGAAAAATTCAGGTTTGTTGGTTTGAGTAATTATCGTGTGTGATCAACCTTACACGGTCCGCGTACGTCTTACGCTTACTTGTGGACTAAGAAAACATAGATGCTTTTAGTTTTTTATTTTAATTTAAATTGGGTTCTTCATTTTGAGAATTGATTAAAGATATTGTCACAAATTTTGAAGAACAGCAAACTGAGAAACAAATTATAAAAACAATAGAATCTCAAAATATAGAAAAAATAGTCTTTAAGTAATCTACCTAAGATAGTCTTCAGTTAATCTACCTTCCAATCTAAATTTATAGAAAAAATGAAAGAACGTATAAAAAATTTATCCTAATGATGGCGTATAAGATCGAACCATAAATTTTCTTCAATTGTATTCAATAAATTTCATAAAACAAATGTATTTAGTTCACTCCCATTGAACATTAACAGCATAATTACCTGAGAATTCTATAAAATTGCTTAGACATCAACAACCTAATTACAAATTATTCAATTCCCATTAGACATCAACAGCATAATCATTTGAACATTCCATATAATTGCTTAGACATCATCAACCTAAAAGTAATTATACTGTAAAACAAAAATCAATGCATTCACCTATAGAGGAGTGACTGTGTGCCAACAGCCAAAGATGAAACTTGTTGCAGGTTTTGCAGCTACAAGGCATCCCGCGCAGCGGTTCTACGTGTGATGGCGATACCGTCAACTCGGGTCCAGTTATCTTAAAATGCTGAAAGGAGAAAAAATGACCATTTTGTTATTGGCAAGTGATAAAACCATGGTACCATAATTCGGTGTATTGTATTGTAATAGCTCAAGTCCACCATTGCTAGCAAATATTGTCCTCTTTGGGCTTTCCCTTTTGGACTTCCCTCAAGGTTTTTAAAACGTGTCTGCTAAAGAGAGGTTTCCACACTTTATAAAGAATGTTTTGTTCTCCTCCCCAACCGATGTGGGATCTCACTCGTATTGATTTAGAGCGAGTAAAGGCTCTCTAAAACTTAGTAGAGATGGATCTAGCATAAGAGTCTAATAATTGAGGCTCCATTGTATATTTGAAAATTAAGCTGGGAGATAACATTTTCAACTATTGATTTCTTTGTTTTCTTTGTTATGGTATCTACTTTTTATGAGAGTATTTAAAAATAAAGTGTCGAAACTTAAAAAGAAATAATTCTTAAAAACTTCTTTTTGTTTTTGAAATTTGTATTAGAATTTCAATGTTTACTTAATAAAAAGGAAGACTAGAGCAAAAAATGGTGAGAGGTGAAAAAAACCAAATGAAACGAAAAACCAATATTGCATATCAAGAAGAGATAGATTGCACCTTTCGTATCCAAGCTCGGTCTGCTCTCTCTCCCAATTCCTCTAGGTTGATCTCTTTTCCATGTACTAGTTTCTCGATGCCTTCATCTAGCACGGGTAAATAGATTGTACAAAAAGGTTGAGTTTATCAAGAGTTCATAAATACAATTAAAAGTTCACAACAAGTTAACAGAGACAATTTTTGCATGACATCTTGATCCAACCTCATCAGGGGAAGCATTAAAACGAGCCACAAGGACATAAGAAGAACTATCAGAAATTCCACATCTTTTTTAAAGACTCTGTAATCTGCATATGATTAAGTCCAAAGATCACTCGTCCATACCCACAAATAAATTAAAAACAGTCTGCAATATCCAAGAAGTCAGAAAGAATTACATACTTTGAACCCGAATAATTGTACAGAGAATCTCTCGACTTGGATACAAGTGTCTTATATGCGGCCGCAAGCACCGGGAAAATCTGTCTTCAATTATTTATAAAGGAAATATTAGAGAACACTTGGGCACAATTCAAATCTAAAACATACAAAAGGGTGGGTGGGGGTGGATTTCATAAGCATATAAAATAGAACCATACAAGAGAAGCAGTGAGAAATGCAACTTCCGGTTCCAGAGTTCCAGCTTCCGGTTCAAGAACAAATACAATAGTACCCATAAATCATAATTCAATTCAAACCACCATAACTTCCACAAACTTCTAAAATCAAACACAGACATCACTGTTCAACCACTAAATTCAAGCAATACCTCTGGCACTTCAAAAACTGAAGAAATCCCGTACCGTATTCATCAGAAACTAACAATTTTATCCAATTAGATCGATCACATTATGCTAAAAACACAACAGTTAAATGCATTACACCGAGATCTCCCCCATTTCTTGCCTCACTTAGTTCAAGCATTTCCTCAAACAGTTCGCGGATCACCAACAACAAACGTCCGGGGAGAAAAAAAAGATCAAAATATCGAATCCACATGATTTTCAATGTTGACCAAATTTTCACCTTAAAAAATCTAGATATAACAAGAGAGATAGATAGTACTTGGAATCGGTGACGTCTATGAAAACAGCGAGAGCTATACTGCTCCCGTCGATCTCGAACGACTTTCATGGCTACTCTGAAGACACAGAACACGCCGTAGGTTTCTTCCACACTGCGATGGAGGTACGAACCAAGATGGGAAGTCGACCATTGAGAGATTTGCTTAGGGTTCATATCTGATTGCAATTTGCGGCGGGAAGAAGGATCTGAATACGTGGATTCGAAAATACTCAAAATAATATTTTACCTTAAATAATACTTTTGGCAAAATTTATAAGAAATTTGTCCAAAATTTAGTTTTAATATAATTAATTAAAAATGTAATAACTATATTTAAACTTGTAAATCAACATGAATAAAATTGTAAAAATACCAAAATATTAAAGATTAAAATGTATATTAGAAGGTGTTAATATAACACATGCGGAAGCAATTTGAATCTTAGACACTTTTAGAACATCAATTATAGTAAATAACTAATACGTTCATAAGTATTAGCTCTGATGTTGGTCCGTAAGAAGACCAATGCTAGACAGAACTTCACCCCACTAATAGTAGTGAGCCGTGACTAGCTCCTAGCAAGTGATTCAAGATCACAGTAATGCCTACCAACTTCGTTGCCTTGGGTACGAATGTGATAGCTTTCTCTAGACTACGAATTCCTTCCAACGAGCTAAAGGCCCTACGGCTACCTTGTTACGACTTCACCCCAGTCGAAGACCCCACCTTAGGAGCAATCGCCAAGTCTATGCATAATACTATGTGTTAATCTGAGGGCTAAAAAGCGCGGTGACTTTAATGAGTTTGAATACTAACTTTTTGTAGTTCAAATTCTTTTTTCCTCACGAACTGGTTTCGAACCACCACTAGTGTCTTCTCCACTATCCTCCGGCCTTAGAACGAGATTGTGGAATCCAATGAGTGACTAAACTTGAGAGGGATTTTGTATATATGAAAAGAGTGGTTGTGAGAAGTTTTTCTCAAGGTTTTTCACCAACAAAAAGACATTTCATGTATTATGATCACTCTATTTATAGAGTCGTGTTTGCATGTTCATGCAAATTTGAGATCACCAAATTTTGACACTCAAATTTGTGGGGTTTATTTGGCAAACATGCAAGTTTGGTTGACACCTCAAAATTCCACTAACATAGATTTTTCTATTAAATGAAGTCAACATCTTGACTTTCTTCATTTTGATTCAACAATCAATTTGAATTATTTATTTCAAATTGAAGTAATTTTAAATGATTAATTAAACTATTTAATTAATATTTAATATTTCGACACATATTTGATTAAGATATTAAATTTTATTTAAATATTTCAGATTCTCTATTTTTATTTAATTCGTAAATAAAACAAAAATGCGGTTAAATATATCGTATATATGTAGCGCATTCTCCCTAATTTGAATTCAAACACTTCGAACTCACTCGTCACACTGTTCTATGGTTTAGTCCGATATGAGCTAGCAGAAGAACCTAATGGACCTATAGATCATGGGCTCCAACGATCCAAGATTAACCGGTTAAACTCATTAACCTTGTTAACCAACATTCGTTAACTACTGAGACATTCCACTATAGCCTAGTAGTTGCACTCACCTCACTATAGATATATTTCTGTCCATTTGATATAACCATGATTAGTAAGTCGATCCTTCACCGGTTGTTCGTAACTAGAGCTGGGTCAATTTATCGTTTTACCCCTGAAGTTACTCCTTGTTTCTTATGTCTCACTTATCCTCTAATGAACAATTAGTTTGTGGTCCAACCAGTAAACCGGATCCCTCTCAGGCCAATGAGAGGGTGGGACCCTTTGTTTAAGACTTGGAGTCAGTACTTAAGGGAACTACCTCTCTTCTATCCCTAAAAGTGGGTAGGAGTGAATTCCATCTTACACCCCCGTCCTCAGCCATTTACCCAGTCTTGCCCTTGAAATGGGAGGCCTATTGAGTTGGCGAACTTGAGTCACTCTTACCCATGCAAATCTAAGGATAATTCCAAATAAACAGAAGTTCATGGTTAGCTCAGGATTAAGATCGAGTTACCTAGGTCATCGAATGAAAAGAAAATCAGTCTCAACAGTAAACGACTTATAAAGTGAGAGTGATTTTCTTCATGGTCCGATCTTATGCAATACTCATTGCATATGACGCCTCCACTCACATATCTCCACATGTACAATTTAGTGATCACATTGTTTATATCATATACAAAAGTGGGGCGCATCCATAGTGTCCCTAGAATAAGGTACTCAACCTTATCCTTATACTATAGATCATTTTGACTATATACTTGAACTTGATCTACTCTTATGTCTTTACATTTAGTTCAAGTAATCATACTATAGCCAGAGTGTTCTTAGTTCATTGATCGTAAAGTTCACTTTATTCAATAACAATCTTTACTGAATAAACAACCATAATAACTTTATTGAAAATAGAATATGTTTTTGTTTACAAATTATGAGTTTTAGGACATAAAACTCAACATATTCATCTATGTAAAATAATAAGATAAGCTCATAAGGTATGCAACTATATACTATACGAAAAATTTTAATTTAATTAATTGCCTAAGTGAATATAGTTTAGCAGTAATACATAAATGAACCAAGACCACGCAGCAATGATCAGAGGATAGGACGATTAAGAATTGAACGATTTTTTGAGAATTTTCTTAAGATTCATGTGAATGAGGATAAAACATGTAAAAATCCGTGTTAGTATGTGGGGATTGGTCTTAGAAACATAAGTAAGTAACTTCATCATGTCATAGAGAAATGTCGTAGCCATTAGGTGTTTGCCGATTGCTTCCCCGTCCTAGCCTCTAATGTTAGTGATTATGAGTAGACTACTCGAACAAATGCGACGAAGAGTGGTTTTTCCCATTTTATGCCAGACAGTTTTAAGAATGAGTGATTACTCTTCTCCGACTCTTATCACCCAATTGAATAGCGGATAGCTAATGTAGCACTTTTCATCATTTCTTTGCATGTATCTGCAATGATGGGTAACGTGACATGACGATTTCGAGTAGCGTTTTGTTTCCCTCTTTGTGAACACCGGAGTGAAGTTTTCTTATTTGTTCTTTGCTACTTAAGAGTAATAGTAAAGCAATATTATGACCGAAACTCGTTTGAAGTTCATTATAATTGACTTCATGCAGCCATTACGGGTGTCAAAATACTCTAAACTCAAGATTTCTGTTATCGGTGGGCTTAAACCGTTATAGATGATATCAAAGCCAGACACCAAGCGGTGTACCAATGAGGACGCTGGGCTCCCAAGGGAGGATGAATTGTGAGTTGCTACATTGATTGCAGAGTGAAACGAAGCATTCCTTATAAGGGTGTGGAAGCCTCTCCCTAATAGACATGTTTAAAAATCGTGAGACTGATAGCAATACGTATAAAGCAAAAGTGGACAATATCAACTAGTGGTGGATTTGGGCTGTTACAAATGGCATCAGAGCCAGGCACTAGACGTTATACTAGCGAGGATGCTGAGCTTCCAAAGGGGATGGATTGTGAGTTCCTACATCGGTTGTAGAGGAAAACGAAACATTCCTTATAAAAATGTGAAAACTCTCCCTAATAAATGCATTTTAAAACCGTTAACTTCAAGTAAACACATTCGATGAAAGTTTATATACATTCTTTTAAGTATTTATTGGTTTGGCAGCACCCAAAGCATCCAAATTAAGAAATAAAGGCTTGATCTGACATAGTAAATTGAGCCTTCAGTACAGCAGTTTAATTTAGACCACAAACAGACAAGTTTTGTTCATAAAATGGGAGACCAAAAGGGAGACACTGCCAATTAGACAAAGTATTCAGCCATGAGGTTGCCACTCCTTATTTGCAATATCAAAGGCATTGGCATTTAAATTTATGTGGATAATCCATGTGAAGGTAGCCAAGGAAGAACATGTGACAGCCAAAAGTCCGCATGAAAAGGTTTGAACAACAAAAGATTCTTTGACTGTCCTTGTAGATGCCAAACTTCTTCAAGTTAGTCCAAACTTGATTGGTTAGGTGCATAGACAATTTGTGTCAGGTTTGACTGACCAAAAGGTAATGGAGGCGTGCAAAGGATTCCTTGGACTAGACCGAGATCGACTCTCGAGTGCAAATATAGAAGGGAGCTTGCCTGTAAGTGTATGACCCAAGCCCACCGTTAGCATATGTTGTCCGCTTTAACCCGTTGCGTATTACCGTCAGCCTTACGGTTTTAAAACTCGTCTACTACATAGAGATTTCCTTACCTTTATAAGAAATGTTTCGTTCTCCTCTCCAACCGATGTGGAATCTCACAATTTACCTCCTTTGGAAGCCCAACGTCCTGGTGTCTGGCTTTGATACCATTTATAAATATTCAAGCTCACCGTTAGCAAATATTGTCCGTTTTGGCTCATTAAGTATCGCCGTCAGCCTCATAGTTTTGAAGCGTGTCTACCGAGGAGAGGTTTTCACACCCTTATAAGAATGCTTTGTTCCCCTCTCCAACATATTTGAGATTTCACAATCCACCCCCCTTGAGGGCCCAACATCCTCGTGAGCACACCAACCTGTGTCTGGCTTTGATATCATTTATAACAGCTCAAGCCCACCGCTAACAAATATTGTTCGTTTTGGCCCGTTACGTATCGCCGTCAGCCTCACAGTTTTAAAACATGTCTACTAAAGAGAGGTTTTCACACCCTTATAAGGAATGCTTCATTTTCATTTCTAACAGATGTAGGATCTCACAATCCAGCTCCATTGGGAGCCTAACATCTTCGCTGACACGCTGCCTACTCTTTAGCTCTAATACCATTTGTAACAGCCCAATACCACTGTTTAGCTCTAATATTTCCAACAAACATATTGTCCACTTTGACCCGTTACATATTACCATCAGTCTCACGATTTTAAAATGCATCTACTCGAAAAAGTGTTTGATGAACAAGATTGGCCTCTACATATAAACAAACCCCTCTAAGCCAATTCTCAAGGCAAGTGAAGAACAGAGAAATCATTGAAACCAGCAACCTTTTGAGCTTTTGAGCTTGTTCCTCCATGGATCCAAGAATCTCCTTTTCAAATGATTTTTCTGACACAAAACAGCCATTTAAGCTTGAAAACATGTACAGAGAAGCACCTGTTTCTTCTGATTTTGAGTTCACCGTGAAGAACAGATGTATGATACCAGCAGATGAGATGTTCTTTCAGGGGAAGCTGCTGCCATTGAAGAACAGCTCAAGGAATCTCTTGGTTAAGACAACTTTAAGAGATGAGCTGAAAGTGAATGAAGATTGTAATGATGTTTCATTTCCAAAGCTCACAAACACTTCTGCAAGCTGCTGGAAGCAGAAATTTGGGTTCAAAAGTTCTTCAGTATAAATGCTTTAGATTTGAAGAGCCACCCACATTTTTATTCTCTTATATATATACTGTTGCTGTCTTTTGTATGCATTTCTTGCTCCAAATTTTAACCCAAAGAAGCCTTTGATTATGCTTGAAGCGAAGTAGGCGACGAGTATCGATGGTTTCAATGGGCACCGATCACTTTGATGCCTTCGTTTAAAATAGTGAGATCTCACATCGATTAGAGATAAGAACGAAACCTTCCTTATAAGGGTGTGAAAACCTCTCCTTAGTAGACACGTTTTAAGATGTGAGGTTGACGACGATACGTAATGAGCCAAAGTAGACAATATATTGTTAGCGATGGGCTTAGGGTGTTACAAATGGCATCAGAGGTAAATACTGGACGATGTGTGATCTCACATCAGATGGAGAGGAGAATGAAACATTCCTTATAAGGGTGTGGAAACCTCTCCCTAGCCGACATGTTTTAAAACTGTGAGGGTTACGACAATGCAATGGGCCAAAGCGGACAATATATTGTTAGCGATGGGCTAGGGGTGTTACAAATGGTATCAGAGGCAAATACCAGACGATGTGTCAATGAAGATGCTGCCCCCAAGGGGGTGGATTGTGAGATCCCACATCGGTTGAAGAGGGGAACGAAGCATTCCTTAGGGTGTGGAAACCTCTCCCTAGTAGACACGTTTTGAAACTGTGAAGCTAACGACGATATGTATGGGCTAAAGAAGACAATATATTGTTAGCGATGGGCTTGGGGAGTTACAAATGGTATCAGAGGCAGATACCAGGCGATGTGTCAACAAAGATGCTGGCCCCCAAGGGAGTGGATTGTGAGATCCCACGTCGGTTGGAGAGGGGAATGAAGCATTTCTTATAAGGGTGTGAAAATCTCTCCCTATTAGACACGTTTTAAAAAGTAAGGCTTATGATGATTGTAATGGGCCAAATGAGACAATATTTGTTAGCGATGGGTTTGGGCTGTTACAAATGGTATCCGAGCCAAACACCAAGTGATTAGACACGTTTTAAAACTGTGAGACTTACGATGATATGTAATGGGCCAAAGGACAATATTTGTTAGCGATGAATTTAAGCTGTTACAAATGGTATCCGAGCTAAACACCAAGTGATGTGCTCAGCGAAGATGCTGACCTCCAAAGAGATGAATTGTAAGGGTGCAAAAATTTCTCTATAGTAAATGGATTTTAAAATTCATAAGATAACCTAGCCTAAAAAAACAAACGGCTCAAATATAACAACGATCTTCGATTTTTCTGGCGGGGACACTGAAAACCCTATAAAAGGGAACGCTCATATTATTGTCGAAATCTCCGAGTTACAAATTTCTGGGAATTAGAGATCAAATTAAGAAGATTGGATTTGGAATGACGAGCAGTTTCGCGAATCAAAGAGGGTCCCGATCATGGGCCACCGATGAGGAGTTGCCAGTGTCTAGTGGGGTTCCGATTCCACCCAAGAAAAAATGGTCAAATGCGATGCCTCTGTTCATCGCTCTCGTGGTCATAGCAGAGATTATCTTTCTGGGTCGGCTTGATGTGGCGAAAAATGTAGCCATGGTCGATTCATGGACCGATTTATTCTACCACTCGTCGTCTTCCCGGGCAATGATCGGTGGAGATGATGGTTTACATTCCCGGTTACTCGATGGCGATCGGATCTCGGAATTGAGGACTTGCGAGGAGTGGTTGGAGAAAGAAGACGCTGTAACGTATTCTAGGGACTTCCAAAAGAAGCCGATATTGGTTTCTGGTTTTGATGAGGTTTCTTTTCTTTTGTTCTTTGTTTTTTTTTTTTTCGGTTTCTGCATATGCTTCACTTGTTGATTGTATAATAAGATGTCCTATTTACTCGTATATTCTTATGATGTACTGCATCAATATGTTACTAAATCTACTGTTAGGCTTTGTACTGCATCGACTTAGAACCCCATGTAATGCTAGACATCATGTATTGATATCATTTGATATGCAAATTTTCCGTTCCATGTTCAATTTTCGATTTACAGATTTATTTTTGCATGTATGGAGAGAGTTCCTATATTTCTTTTGTCAATTAGGAGCTTAGATGTTGATACCAAGATAGTTTCGTGCCATGATGCTTGGTAGGAATTGAGCTTGAATGTGCAATCCCGAAGTATGGGTCCTTAAAAGGTCAAATTCTTCTTTAGTTCATGGCTCTGAATAAAAGAAAAATAATCCAACAAGATCCTTTGATATGCTTCTTCCCTCTCATCCTTGTTAGTTACAAGAACAGGCAAACCATATCCTCATTCATTGCCATTTTGCTTATTTGGGTTTGAATGCCATTCATAAACACCCTCGGTCTCTCATGATGTTTGCCTATAGACATTGAGAATGGACCTTATTCAACTTTTTGAAGGCTCTTGCTTCTCAAGGACAACCGGTAACATTTGGCGAAGTGTCTTAAAATCCTCCTTTAGCAAATGTGATAGTCAAGAAACATTAGATTTTCAAGGAAAAATATGAGGATGCTTTGAATGATTTTCTTAGGTATTTTAAATCGCCCAAAAAGTTATGTTTGAAGGCCTCGTGAAAGATTTTCTCCATTTTCCTGCTATAAATGTACTGAAACTCGTTAATTCATGTACAGAATTCAGAGTGACTAACTAACTATTCTCATGTCGAGATTTATTTCATGTGGTATTTAAAGCTCCAAAATCCTAATTCTTATGTTTTTGCACCCAAAAAAAAAAAAAAAAATCTAAATCCTAGTTAATTGTTCTCTATAGGGGAGGAAATCTTGTGCCGTAGGATGTGAATTTGAGGTCCATCCAAGTAAAGATTGGGATGCTGCTTTTGGTTTAAATCGTCAGAGTGGAAAGCCTTCAATTATTCGATCCATGGAATCATCTCTATATTATCCAGATAACAATATTGCCCAGGCACGACGGTGGGTAAGCACAATCTCTTTTCTTACCATTAGTTGTTTGTACAAAACTTCCCCTTTCTTAGTAGCAGCAACTTTAATCTTTACTTCTAGGGTGTTTTTTTCTTTTTATTTTTCTTTTTGTTCTTTTTTTATGAATAGCTTTTCATTCAACACCCAGGCAATAAAATATTTGGGCATCCGTGTCATGCATGATAACAAAAATCATGCATGGTTTGCTTGTTTTCCATAGTCAATCTGAATGAGTGCTTGAAAATATTACCTAGTAGAGGAAGCTGCCAGTTTGATTACCCATGCAGGAAACAAAGGACTTAAAAGGAACGCTGCCAGAAGGTTGTATGTTATGGGTTAATTGGGTTATGATGCTTCATTGGAAGTTAGTTGGGAGTAGTAGTCGTCAAAGGGAGAGATGGAAAGGAGGGAGGTTAGTTAGACAGAGAAATGTGGAAATAAGAAAACCATTCTTAGTTTCAAGGAGATGTGGGTATGGTTGAAAATGGAAATGCTGGATGGAAGTAAGATTGAGTGATGTGGAAGAGAAGTTCGAGATGGATTTTGAGGGGATGCAGAGGGCATTCAGTTCCTAGAGTTTGATACAAAAGTTATCATTGATGGAGAGAAATATCAAGATCCTCATGGAAGGGATGGAGCAGTTGGTTTAAGAACACAATTTGTTAGAGAACTATAATGTAAGAAGTCTATGTGGTCCCAAATGCGAGGGTCGAACTAGTGATATGCAAGAGTTTTCCCAGGAGAAGAGTGAAAGGGAAGCAAGGGCGTTGTGGTAGGAATGCATATTTGGTAGGCTCGTGTTCTGATCTATTAAGAGCATAGCGATTTAGTTGCTTTGAGGAGGCTAGGAAGCTTTAAAAGCTCAGTCATTTTGAGTGCAAAACATTGGCATGTTTCTATGCTCAATGGACGTAGAACTATCAAAGGTTAGGCTGAATTTAAGAATTACAATACAATTTCGCAGTCATGGACCATCCCAAGAAATATGGCCATTTCATGCTTTTTTAGACATTCCTGTACAGTTCTGATTGTAACGAGGTCTGTTCAAGAGAGTTTGTGGTTTTCCTAAAACAATTGATCACTTACGACAAGGATGGGGTACTTCTTAGTTCCCTTTGGTTTTATGTATTTAAGTTGCACGGTACATAGTTGAAAAGGGTTGGAAGTATCATCCTCAAACTGATGTCAGTTAAGAGTCATTTATTGATATGTGGAGACAGACTTCAATGTTCTACTTCTACTCTGCTTGGGCTAGTTTTTGGGTCAAATGGTTACTGTACAGAGAGTCTTGGTACAATAATATGCAGCAATTTTTAATGCATGATATACATTGAGACACAAAAGGTTAATCGGACTTAAGCACATAGTTTTGAAAAAGAAAAGTGAAAGGTTTTTCTTCCCTGAGGTGTGCAAGGAAAATAAAAATGTCCTATGTAATAACATGTAGTATAAAATAATAAAATTTAAAACTTAGGGCTTTTTTTATAGATTGTTTAAACTTCAAAGATACATGATTTCAGAAAACATATTTCTTTATCTGACAAAAAAAAATGCATCTCTTATTTATTTTAAAAGATAATAAAATAAATGGAAACTGAGGCATGTCATGATGTGCACCTCTTGCATTGACGAGCACCTAATGACTAGGTTACCATTCTTCAACACAGTGGTTAGCAGTCCACTTTGTTATGAAACCAGTATCACACTAGTTTCATTTGCTGACCAAGTGTTTTTAGACCTTGATGCTGCTTTATGATGATCTGAAGTTTCATTTCATCCAAGCACCACAAAAGATGGAAATTATGTGGATAAGAAACCCAAAGAGGTGGAGCCGGTTGATGGAGATTTGGGGTCTCTTGAGCTTAGGCAGACCTATCACCAAAGATTATTTGCAGACAAATTATAAATTGGTTCCGAGGTAATTGGCTATTTTCCTGTCATTGCTAGAGTGGGTGTGGACATGGTTGCTTTTTCGTTTATGTTATTAGATGATGCTAGAATTCACATATTTTTCTTATGTCCCAACTTTAATCAATGAAAGGCAGCCGGATGATTCCTATTGCGTTGAAAGATGACTCTCAAATTTGGAAATACATTTGATTGATTTGTTAGTTTTGGGGGTTTGCAGTTTCTAACCTCGAGGCCCTAATTTAATGGCTAGGCCAAGAATTGCACAATACCTCATTGGGAGTCCTTTGATTACATATGGATTGCTACCTTTAATTTCACTTCTATGATAATGTCAGTCAAGATTGGGTGGGGTAATGGATATAGCTAAACTGCTAGTTTGTTCTGCCTAGAAGAAAAGAGCTAGAAGGGTTCAGTGTACTGTACGGTATGGGTTGAGATAATTGGAAATCTGTTATAATGGTTGGCCTGGCTGTTATAGCGTTACAGTTAGTTTGTTGTCATAGGAATGTGGTGGTTAGTTTTGAGAAGCAGTCACTGTAGGGAGGGATCAGAGCTCGGACGAAGGAGGACATGTAGTCACAACAAAAATGAGAGTTCAAGCCTCTCGTAAGCTAGGGAAATAAAAGAATCACTCTCAATTCTTATTAACCTCAGAATGCTCTAACGTAAAGCCCAGTCCATGGAGCATGGCATCCACAAAAGTGAGTGCAATTTTGATTAGTAAGTGGCACCTCATCATAAGGTGCAGAGAGTCCAAGGAGCTATATCCTTAAGCACAGTGATCTTATCCAACCGAGCACTCACAGCAAAGTGGTGATGGCAGGACAACTTCTTTTTGGAGGACTGATCATTGGATCAGAGACAAGCCCTTCAGTACAAATTTCCCCCGATTATTTGCTATTTGCTGAAACATAGAATGCTTACCTAAAGTTTGGGTCACAAAAAATAGCTCCTGCATTTTGAACTTTTGTAGAAACCTCAAAGTAAATGAAATCACATGGTGGGCCTCTCTTTCCCAGCTAATTCCTTCTGCTATCCAACCACCACCAAGAACAGTTGGTTTAGAATCTCGATTACAAGGGCTCCTTTTCTCAAAATATGTGGTTTCATGCCTTGTCTTAGGGAATTACACTCACTCCAAGGAACTTTACAAGAAGATCTGGAAAGATCTCTGCCCCAAATAGATCAAATTCCTCTGTGGCAGATCAGCCACTCATGCCTAAACACTTAATACAGGTTGCTACGAAAATGACATTGGGTTATCTTTCTCCCAACTGTTGCTGTCTTTACAAGGAATCAAGGGAGTCTCAAAGTCACATTTTTATTCATCGTTCCTTCAAGAAAAAAAGAATGTGGGCCAAAGTGTTTACAGCTCTCGGATGGAGTATTGCACCACCAGCAGAATCCCTTGATTGGCTTCATTTGTTACTGATAGATCATCCTTTCAAGTCTATAAAGAGCACCTTTGTGGTCCTTCATAGTGAGGGTAGCTTTTTGGAAGATTAGAACGAAAGAAACTTAGAGGATTTTCCAAAACAGAGAGTTCCCGCTGGAAGATTTAGAAGCTTCTCATTTTACTGCTATGTGTTGGTGTAAAAATTTGGTTTCTTTCAATAGCTACATCTTAAATTCTCTCTTAACAAATTGAAGAAATATTTTATAATCCAGTTTTAACTTTCGTACCATTTCATTTAACGAGTGAAATTGTGACCTATCCAAAAAAAAAAAAAAAAAAAAAAAAACCATCTA
>NW_019272024.1:1669216-1684350 GCF_002738345.1 Cucurbita maxima | reverse complement strand
AAAAAAAAAAAAAAAAAAAAAAGAAACCATCTAACATAGTCTTTGATGCTTTTCTAGGAATGGATATAGTATAGTAATGACCACCAGTCTCTCATCAGATGTACCTGTTGGGTACTTCTCCTGGGCCGAGTATGATATCATGGCACCAGTGCAGGCTAAGACTGAGAATGCCCTTGCAGCTGCTTTCATTTCAAATTGTGATGCTCGTAACTTCCGCTTGGAAGCTCTTGTGGCTCTTGAAAAACTGAACGTCACAATCGATTCATATGGTGCTTGCCACAGAAATCGTGATGGAAGCACAGGTGCAATTTATTAAGTTTTCCTTGTGACCACAAATACATATATTGTTTTGTTCATCTGTTAAATCGCTAGGCTTTAAGGTTTAGATTTGTTTCCTTGTTGTTTGTAATCTGCTTTTGATTTTAAGTCACATAACTATCAGTTTTTCTTCCTCTATGATTAGTTCTCATCTTATTGTTTGTGATTAAGAAAGAGGAAATTTCTCATAATTCGTTGTTTCTAATTTAATTCTAGTGTTGCATTTGATGGCTTTTGCTTATCAGTCATTATTTCTGTTATGTGCTTAAATGATAATGGAGTGCTTCTAAGTTTTGCTATATTTTAAATCCTGAATGTGACAGACCTAGGAAACATGAACACCTTCGACTTAGTTTGAGGCTTTTTTTAAAAAAATTAATTAATTAATTATTATTATAATAAAAACATAAACTTATATTCAACAAAAGAGCCAAGAAGAGCAGCCTAATGGCAAATGGTTGAGATTACCCTTCCCCACAAAACTGATTTGTACACCACCAAGAGACATTGTGTTGAACCAAAATCCAAAAAGAATTATAAAACGGGGACTTATCTTCGGGAAACCGGTCATTCATTCCCCATATTACTTTGAGGCAAATGGATACACTATTTTATGATGATTTTCCACTTTGGTTCAATCTTGGTTACATTTGAAACGTGTAAAGGATGCACTTTGCGACACACTCAAGTCATACTGTTGCCGGCACTAATAAAAGAACGTGATAAGTTTTCAAGCTAAAAATGTTTACATCAAGTAACTCCGATACTAATAAAGAATGTGAACCAATGAGATGTAGGAGATGTTTGAGTTGAAAGATCTGTTCATGAGGCTTTCATACTTGGTGGGTTATTTGGCTCATTTTGCTGTATAATGTATGCCCTTAGAGAATATAATTTACTCTATGATATTCTGGTCATCTCATAAATACGTCAGATGCTTATACTTGGTTTGTTAAACTTACAGGGGATCAGAGATTTGGATTTTTACCATTTAATCGTAATGAAAAGTTTTGTAATACACATTTGAATTGGCTCTTTGCAGTGAACAAACTAGAGACTATAAAGCACTACAGGTTCAGCTTGGCTTTTGAGAATTCCAACGAGGAAGATTATGTGACTGAAAAATATTTCCAATCTCTAGTTGCTGGTATGCAAATTAGATCACTTCACTGACTCTTGGATATTCTTTTTTCCCCCTCGAATGATTCATTCAATAATGAGGTCTTACGTGATCATATTTCTTTTATATGATTGCATATTACTTGAATTGTAGTTTACAACGATGAAGAGTGGGTTGAAAGTTATTCCCTCATGTTTTCAAATTTTATATTTCAATTTGTATTATGGGTAGTGGATAAAAAATTATTCCACTTATCGTTCCAAAATCCAGTCCTTGTATGTGAAAGCTGAGGGTTTTTTTCTTTTTCTTGTCGTTGTTGTAGGAGCCGTTCCAGTGGTTATTGGAGCTCCAAACATTCAAGAGTTTGCTCCTTCACCTGCTTCGCTTTTGCATATCAGGAAGCTTTCAGATGTTGAGTCAGTTGCCAACTCTATGAAATACCTTGCTGCACATCCTGAGGCATTCAACAACTCATTGAGGTGAAAATTAAATTTGTATTTGTTTGTTCATTGGACAACTTTCAGGTCTATATTCTGAAGTTCCATCCCAACTTTGTGCATCTGGTCTTTCCCATTTTAGGTGGAAATATGAGGGTCCATCTGACTCTTTCAAGGCACTATTGGATATGGCAGCAGTTCATTCGTCATGTCGCCTCTGCATTCATTTGGCAACTGGTATTCATGAGACAGAAGAAAAGGGTCTAGCGTTTAAAAATCGACCCTGTAAATGCACCAGAGGTCCGGAGACCGTTTATCACTTATATGTGAGGGAAAGAGGAAGGTTTGATTCAGAGTCCATTTTCTTGAGGTAATCTATATACTCTTTTCAAGATTACTGGATCACTCAGAGTTGGGATTTACTTTCTAAGTGCTTCCAAACAAACCGCCTAAGTTTAAGATTGTGAAGGGTTTGAACTATAGGTGGTAGCATGCAATGTGATTAGACTTGTTAACTCTTTAAGTTATACGAACTTAACTGGTCCAAATATTCTTCTGCGGAACAGAATGTCTAAGACCTTAGTTTGCAGGTCTAGTAATCTGACGGTTGAAGGGCTGGCGTCAGCAGTGGTTGCGAAGTTCAAATCGCTGAAGCACGAACCGATTTGGAAGCAGGAAAGGCCTAAGAGCTTAAAAGGAGAGGACGAATTAAGGTTGTATAAGATATACCCAGTTGGGTTGACACAGAGGCAAGCTTTATATACCTTCAAATTTCAGGGGGACTCTGATCTCAGAAGACACGTGGAAGATAACCCATGTGCCAAATTTGAAGCCATTTTTGTATAGTAATTTTGTAAATGTTCTTTTGAGATAGATACTGGCTAACACCCACCTTAGTTTAGAGAGGAAATTCACTGGTATATGATCTCTTCACAGGAGAACTTAATACTAAATTTTCATTTGTTTGGGTCCAAGATAATTTCATTTTTCATTTTTCTTTGGGAGAGTTGTTTTTGTTAGGAATTATGAACAACCATAATAGTATGATATTGTTCACTGTGAGTATAAGTTCTCATGACTTTGCTTTGAGTTTGTTGAATGCTAAATGATGTGCTATAGAATGATTTTACATAAAAAAGAATAGATTCAAATGTTGGTTTGTGATGGTTGAATACAATAAAGTTGCATCTTATAAAAGAATTTTCAGATTTCTATATTAATACGAGCATAGTTCAATTTTTAAGGTACTAACATTACATCGTACAGAGCTTTAAGTTATCTAAAATAATTGGTCTGAGACAGACAAAATATTGGGAGGAGACTGTGGTGAACCAGTTTCAAGCAAAAAGCTTCTACTACAATATGATCTAGATGTGCTTGATGAAGAAGCAAGGTACCTTCCATCTCCACACTGAAAAATCACATCACTTTTATGCATTTTTCTCTTGCTCATGCTCTGCCTCCCTTCATTGCCTCCATATTCTTCATCATCAACAGCTTCTATGAGCCCTTGATGCATCGGGTCCGAACTCTCGTACAATAGACGAAGCACCTGTTTAATCGAGGGCCTCGTCCTGCCTTCTCCCTCAGTGCACCATCTCACAATTGACACCACTGTGTGAAGTTGGTCCAAATTAAAAGAACTCTTGATACTTGAATCTACTAGTTCGGATATCCTCGAATCTGAAATCATGTACGCCAGGGACCATTCAACCAAGTTCTTCCCGTCTTGTATCGCCCGTCTGCCAGTAACTATTTCCAGAAGTAGCACGCCATAGCTGTATATATCACTTTTCTCAGTAAGCTCTTGCGTGATAACGTACTCAGGATCCATATAACCTGAAAGTCATTAGCATTGTGATATTATTAGCTTATGAAACGGTAATCAAACCATAAGTTGAACAACTCGTTGTCTCCCAAACCTGGCGTTCCCCGGATATCGGTATTAATGGGTTCAAAGAAAACCGAACCACCCTTTGAAGCGTGTGCAAGGCCAAAATCGGCAACCTGGAAGATAAGATAGGGGATAATAACAGGTTCAAAGAAAAGGGCAAGATTTGTCATTACAGATGAATTTTCCAAGTTACCTTAGCAACAAAGTTCTCATCCAGCAAAATGTTGCTGGACTTAATGTCTCTATGACATAGTGGGGGATCACAATAGTAGTGAAGGTACTCCTGCAGAGGACAAGTACAAGTGAAAATGGTTTTCCTTCACGAAAAAAATTGCTTACAACAGCTTTTGAAGATGCTATTAGTTCATTAGCTCTTGATGGAAACAGGGATATCAGCAAGCTACCAGAGCATTAGCGACATCGATGGCGATTTGGATTCTTGTCTGCCAACTTAGAGGGGTCCTGCCAGGAGCTGCACGAACGTGAGAACGTATTCATTTATACACTAATCCAAGGGAGGATGATAAAAAGAATCTCTTTCGTTTGACCAAAATACTTCACAAAGCCTAAAGCACTACAGAAATCATTTTTAGGCTTTCCCTTTAAGGTTTTAAAACGCGTCTGTTAGGGAGCGGTTTCCACACCTTTCTAAGGAATGTTTCGTTCCCCTCTCCAACTAATGTGATATCTCACAATCCACCCCCTATGGGGCCCAACGCCCTTGCTGGCACACTACTCAGTGTCTAGCTTTGATATCATTTGTAACAGTCCAAGCCCACTGCTAGCAGATATTATCCTCTTTGAGCTTTCTTTCAAGGGTTTTAAAACGCGTAGGTTAGGGGAGGTTTCCACACTCTTATAAGGAATGTTTCGTTCCCCTCTCTAACCGATGTGGGATCTCACACTTTCCAACCATATGGAACAAAAAATGGCTCAAACGGAATTTCATCATGGAATCTTCTTTTCATTCTAAAAGGAAAGAACAAATGAATACGAGTGTGAAGAAGAGACGAACATACCATGAAGATGATCCTTCAAGCTTCCATTAGCCATATACTCGTAAACAAGAAACCTGCAAAGGGAAAAAAAAAAAAGAGTACCCATTTCATGTTGTCAGCATATGATGTTAAATGCCTCCCCAAAAGTATAACGTTTAGTGAACTACCGTTCATGCTTTTCGACACAAAAGCCTCTTAAAGCAACGAGATGTCGGTGATGTAATCTCGCAAGCAGCTCAATTTCTCTGCCAAATTCATCCTCCCCCTGCTCGGAGACTTTGTTCATCCTCTTCACAGCTAGCACTAAGTCTTCATTGAATTGAGCTTTATAAACAGTCCCGTATCCTCCTTGTCCAATTGTTGTACTAAAACTATCTGTTGCCTTCTTGATCTCCTTATAGCTGAACTTTTTAAACATGGAAGGTCCTGCATGGAAGTTGCTAATGCTAAGCAAAGAACTTGAAAAACGACAGGGCTAAAGATAATTCGTCGAACCTTCCTGATACTTTTTGATGGGACGAGAAGGGAAGGATCTTGAAGAGTTCGCATCCGTCTTCTCGGAATCCTTTAGCTCTCTGCTTTTCCTTCGGATCAGCACAATCAAGACAACCAGCATCATTACAGAAGCTACAGTCACTGCAATGCCAATACCTGCCACTAATGTTACATGGTAGGAATGATGTCGATGACGTTTACCATCAGAAACACCTAGCGCCAGTGGCCCGGGACTTGCAGCAGCTGATGGACTTGGGGAAATATCCGGTGTAGCCAAAGATGGAGGTGGAGCTGAAAAGTGCATGAAAATTGAAATCACACTATACTCTAAGTAGGAGAAGAGGGATTTGAGAAAAAATCAAATCACCACCAAATATGCTGAACAAGAAAATCATGAGCAGAAAAATAGTTCCCTTCTCTCTGTGCACCATCAGCTCACCCAATATCCTCTTGAGCCCACCGCTAACAGGCTTCCCCTCAAGGTTTTTAAAACGCGTCTGCTAGGGAAAAGTTTCCACACTCTTATAAAGAATACTTCATTATCCTCTCCAACCAAGGTAGGATCTCACAATCCACCCCCCTTGGGCACAGCGTCCTCGCTGGCAAACCAATCGATGTCTAGCTTTGATAGCATCTGTAACAACATTCTTTATAAGAGTATGAAAACTTTTCCTTAGCAACACGTTTTAAAAAAAACCTTGAGGGGAAGCTCAAAGACAACAGTATCTACTAGTGGTGGGCTTGGGCTGTTACAAAGAGAATAGCCTAAACAAGGAGCGGGGCTGGTGATCTAAGGTCTAAAACTAGGTGCTAGATGGAATAGAACAACGTGCATTAAGCAAATGCTAGCTATTGAACTTCAAGTGTTTGCAGTAATAAACAGCAGAAGAAAACACAGCCTTGCAAGGATCACCAAGCCTGTCTAGCTCTTTCAAAGAGAAATAAGCTTTCTTATATATTCCTTACCTGGAGGCCTGTTAAGACCTTGAACTCCAAAGAAGCAGCTTGCAAGATCAATCACTGAAGCAGCATCAAGTTGGCTAGCAAGTGCAACAAACGTAGCATCACGACAGGTATTCAATGTTATATTATCTTCTCTCCCAATAAGATTGCGGAGATATAAAATCCCAGCATTGATACACTTCCTACAAGCACTCTCCTCTGATAGCAGCAATCTGCAATTCTCCCCAACTTTCGTAAACTTCGGAGATTCCAGCATCTGCGTGACGGTTTCTCGGCCTCTACACGCGTAGTTTACTGGAATTTTCGTTCCAACCCCACAGAAAACCATGGCATTTCTAGGAACTCCATAGAGTTCCATGGTTTGAGATATAGATTGCAGGCAAATGTTGGTTAAGTTTGAAGAAACTCCTAGTTCACCAGTTGAATTTGCAAGCTGAGCCACAGAAACTGCAACAAATGCATTGATATAGCGACAGCACTTCCCTCTTTCGTTGGGGTTAGAACAAATAGAAGCAACTAAAGTAAAGTTTGATCCACTCAAGTCCAAGGGACAATCTGTGAAGTTTTCAGAACAATACGAAATTAGAAGCTAACCATTTGAATATAATGCTTATTTCTGCAAAATCAACATGAAATGTTCCTCATCATGCCCAAAAACAATGAAAGAATCAAAACCAAGCTCAACAAACCCATGAAAGCAACCTCCTAAGTGTCGAGGATGGTTGGGAGGGGAGTTCCACGTCGGCTAATTAAGGAGTTGATCATGGGTTTATGAGTACGGAATACGTCTCTAATAGTATGAGACCTTCCCAGAAAATCAAAAGCAAAGCTATGAGAACTTACGCTTAAAGTGTACAATATCATATTATTGTGGAGTTTCGTGATTCCTAATAACAAGGTCCACAAATAGAGGGTAAAAAGTATCCCAGAAGTCAATACAGATGCACATTTCAAATGGACCTTCTTCAAAGACAAACCAGACCGACAAACCCTGAATCATTCCAGAAACCTTTTCCATCGTAGATTCACCGTATTCTAAAGAACACTAAAAACCCATATCGACGAACACGATTGTTCTCAAAAACTATCACTAGATTAGAGAAATCGACTCCAGAAAACAAATCACAGTGAAAAAGGAAAGATCAAAAGAGAGAGACCCAGAGATGGATTGCGTTTGAATAATCAAGCAAATGGGATTAAGAGACTGACCCGCCATTGTTTCAGGAAGCTGCAGCTGAAGAAATAGAAGAAACCCCATTAGAAACAAAGCTCTGCTCAGTGCGGTGGCCGCCGCCATGATCAAGACAGAGATCCTCTAAGTTCACGCCGCCGGAGCTAGCAAAGATGCCGGTGGCGACCGTTTTGGCACATTTAAGAAGCATCAAAAGGGGAGAGTGAGGAACCTCAGAGCAATGGACTTTCAAATGTGAACGCGTTTCAAATCCGTTTCTCCCAATTTGTTATATGGTTTCTTGTTACATTTCCCACGAAATATATTAGTACCCAAAAAACCCATGTCAGTGCCACTGACAATTATAAAAAGTACCCAAAAAAAAACGGGATTTAAAATTTGGGTATCGAAAGAAGAAGATTACATATTGTATGAACAAATGACGTCAAAAAACGCCCACCAAACAATCTTCACAGTACATTTATTAGAACAATACGGAGTAATTGACAAAATACGTATTATTTCTCATTAATTTATCACATTCTAACAGAAATCATTTGTTTCCATGTTCAATTATTGGATCAATCCAGGTTTAGAAAGCTAAAACAAAAAGGAAATGGCAATAAGAACACATTATCCTAAATGAAATCTTCCTTTTTTTTTTTTTTTTTTTTTTTTTTGTTCTTTTTCACTTTAGTGCAAAGGAAAATCTGAAATTCTTTAATCTTAGCCGAAGAATATCTTGAAAAAGCCTACTCTTACGCTTCCAAAAAGCTTTCATTCCATAACCAAGTTCATGATTACTGAAAATTATATGAAATGATTCGTTAATTACTTCATGGTGAAGCTAAAACTCAAAACATAAACACCCTGAGAGGGATATGAAATAATTTACAAGCAGGCTGCAGCACATAAAAATGGGTCAAGAACAGTTTCATAATGCAAGTCAGAGAGAAAAGGACCACATATTCCTATATCCATTTCCTCTCCTTTCTCTCCCACCTCTACTTCTCTCTCTCTCTCTCTCTCTCACACACACACACACACATAGAGAAAAAGACCCATTTCAGGAACCTCTCTCTCTCTCTCTCTCTGTATGTAGTATATACATAGTAGAACCGAGTAAACAAAAACCCTTTTCCCCCTTCTCTGTCTCTCTCTCTGTATGTAGTATTATACATGGTAGAACAGAGTAAACAAAAGCTCTCTCTGTCTCTGTCTCTGTCTCTCTCTCTCTCTCTTTCTGCCTCTCTGTCTCTGTCTCTCTCTCTCTGTATTATACACAGTAGAACAGAGTAAAAAAGACCCATATAAGCAAAATCCCATTTTCTCACATACGCTCTTTCTCTCTCTCAATGGAATATTATAGCATTACAGAGAGAGAAATGGACTCATATAAAGAAAATCCTCAATTAACTTTACCATAGTAAAGCAGAGAGGGAAAGAAACCCATATAAGCAAAAACCCATTTCCCCCCTTCTCTGTTCTTAACAGATATTGCATTGTTCTTTTTCATGGAGCGAGCTTTGTTCATCAGAAGTACAAAATGTAAACAAAAAAAGAAAAAAAAAAAGCAAGTGTAAGCAAACCATGTCGTTGGAAGTGACAGAGTGAGCATGTGAAACTATAATGGAAGTGGGTGGAAGCGACAGAGTGTTCTGTAGCGCCCACTGTTTCTGCTTTTGTGCTCTGTTTTTTTTCCTTTCACTACCTCCAAAACACTCTCTCTTCGATTGTGTGTGTTCACAGACTGTCTTTTAGTATTAACAACATAAATTAATGTATGTTTTTTTTAATACTATGTTTCATGTCTTCTTTCTCTTTGTTGTTATGCTCTGTCAACGACAAAGCTTAATCACTTTGTTTAATATGCAAATACTTTGCTTCAAATTGATCTTTCTATTGTTTATCTTCATAATTATAAACCCTAAACCCTTTCTCGTGACTCTAAAATGGGTCTTGTTCAACAAGCGTCTTGTCAACCTTAGAGATGTCAATAGATAAAAGGTGTAATGAATCAGGTTGAATTTGGTTGAGAGAATTTTTTGGACCAATTCAAAAGTACTAGTTAGTTGGATCGGTAACGTTCTCTTTTGGACCTCTCAACTAATCAGTAAGTTAGTGGGCTGGGGCCGAGATTGGAACGTGGTTTGAGTCGAGGAAGGGGATGAAAATTATAATCGTTGTTCCCAATCCCATTTAGCTAATGAAGAGAAATGTCTTGTATCGAAATTTCTTGAATTACAAGCAAATTAATTAAATTTAAGGTACGTTTTTTTTATTATTCAATGTATGTATAGAGGAAGATTCGAACGTCGATTCTTGGTTGAGATTACTTTTAACTAGTTCTAATTTTTTAGGATTATTGAGCTTCTAGACATAAGTTATTTCAAACTATTTTTAAGGCCCACTAAACGAAAATGGGCCGAACTTATAAAGCCCACTTAACCAAATTTGCACTTTGAATCCAGAATTTCTTCGGCCCATCAACTAATATCACTAACAAATATTAAATTTAAGGTGAAAATGCCACGTGGGATATTTTTAGATTTATTTATTGGGTTAATCACAATAAACAACTTCAAGTCACTGTCAGCAGATATTGTCAATTTTTTAATTTTTTTGGTAAGAGTGTTGCTTTAAGATTTTAAAACGCGTCGGGAGAAGTTTCCATAGAACCCTTAATGTTTCGACGAGAGATCTCAATAAATATGGATATAACTGGTTAAACTAAACCGAAAGACAACCTAAATATCTTAGAAAGAAGGAGTTATGTTTGGGAAACCTTTTGGTCACAGAAAAATGAGAGGAGAAGTATAAATTCAAATCTTTAAAAGGATAAAAGATTAGTATTTCTTAAAAGGAACTCATTATATTTGGTTAATCTTTCACAATTACACGCCGTTTAACAATAATATTTTATGATTAAATAGATAGTTTAGATAATTATCATAGGATGGTTATATTAGGTCTCATTTAATATCGATTGCATTTTTTTTAGATGAACACGACTCTTCACAATGGTATGATATTATCCATTTTGAGCATAAATTCTCGTGATTTTGGTTTGGGATTCCCAAAATGTCTCGTACTAATGGAGATGGTATTATAAACCCATAATGATCCAACAATACAATAAATAATTACATAATTACAAAATTACAAAAATACAATAAATAAAGTTGTGTATTATTATTAAAAATAATACAATTGAGTCAGATGTGAGAGTGAAAGAAGTAAATGTCCGTACGACTCTGCGCGCATTACAGTTGAGTCCACAGCGTTCCACCGTATGAACTCTCCTTTTCGTTACTTCAAAGACTTTCCCTCACTCCCCTTTTCTCTTTCAATGTTCTTCCCCGATTCCCACCCATTTTCCCACCTATTTTCCCGGAAAATTTGAACTCTCAACCCGGAAAATTCCCGCATTGAATCTCCCTTCCAATTCTCAGCGCCAAATGGGTTGTCGTTATTTCTTGGGGAGATTACCTCTGACAGTGGCTCTGTTTCACATTCTCTTCCTCTTCGATTCTTCTTCAGCTCTTCGGGTTTGTTCCGATACCCATTTTGTTGTTTTTCCTTTTCCAGATTGTGAGACTTTCATCTGCGATTGTTTGGGTTTCTCTGTTTCTTCATCAGGAGGGGCGTACGTGTATTTTGAACAGAAACTGTGACGCCGGATTGCATTGCGAGACCTGCTTCGCCGACGGCAATGTCCGGCCGCGCTGCACTAGAATCCAGCCGATAAGTCCGATTTCGAAGGTCTGTAGTGGCGCTCTTTTTATTTCTGTTCTTGGAATTGTGGGTTCTTTTGATTTTAGTAGCGGAATTTTTGGAGCAGGTGAATGATCTTCCGTTTAATCATTACGCATGGTTGACGACCCACAACTCGTTCGCGAAATTAGGGGCGAAATCGGCTACTGGGTCTCTGATTCTTGCTCCGACGAATCAACAGGACTCCATTACTAGTCAGCTCAATGTACGTTACTGCCTTTCCTTTTCCTGCTTCGTTATTGTTTTTTCTGTTCATCCTGTTTGGTTTGTGGAATATTCAAGAGAAGAGTAAAGGAAACTTAACAATTCTGAACGTTTATTGGGCTGTTTGGTCCACCTGCCCTGAAAGCGAAGCTCTTATGTAACTGGAAAGGTCAAAAGTCATTTGTTCTTCCCTCTTTCAACCCTAATTTGCTCCCATTTGCACACCTTTTTCGGCTAGAATTACTTAGAGTGAGCTTGTTGAGAATGTTTTGATGTAGATAGAACTGAAATCTTGAGGAATTAAGGAGAAATATATGCTAAAAATGGTAAACATGTTGAAATAGTAAAAGAAAAGGCTAATATATAGGTAATTGAGGTGAAGAGATTTGAAATTGATGGGTTCTTGACCTCAATTCTTGCTATTTGAATGGAATATGAACTTGTTTGGATTGGATTGAATTGAATTGGTGATATTAGTCAGGATTCACTGATCCAACTAACACTGTTCTTAATTCAACATGTAGAAATGGGTTATTTTTTATTTTTTAGAAAATGATCCAAATGAATCAAACCAACACAATCTTGCCCAAATGCCATAGCTCATGAGGTTGAACTGAATTGGTTCCATATCTTGAATCATTTAAAAGTTATATGCATAAAGCATAAGGAAGTTTATGATCCTGCCCCGCCTATGTGCAGTTCTATTGGGAGTGGTAGCCCTCTTTTAGGGGTTGCTTTGTTTAAACTGAAAGAAACATGAAAATCTTTGCTTGGCAGCCCAAATCAGCCGATATCTTGACCTAAAGTACAATAAGTTTTGTTTCCACTACTCATATATTATAAATATAATGGTTAGGCGTGTGGTTTCTGGTTTATTCCTCTATTGTTTTTTTATCATTTTTGGTGCAAGCGTGACTCAGTCACTTGATTACTCCACTCTTCTTTGTCTTATCCATTTTCAAATATGCTTGTGGCCTCTCTCTCTCTCTCTCCCATGTGCTTATGAATCTTTTGGTGCTATGTTATAATCCACCTCTCCCCTTCAGGGTCCAGTGTCCTCTCGTTAATTTCTTCAATCGATATGGGACCCAACTAAATCCACCCCGTTCAGGGACCAACGTCCTTACTAGTACACCGCCTCGTACCAACCCATTCGGGGAACAGCCTCCTTGCTGGCACATCACCAGTGTCTAGCTCTGATATCATTTGTAACGGCCCAAACCCACCGCTAGCAGATATTGTCCTCTTTGGGTTTTCCCTTTCACACTTTCTCTCAAAGTTTTTCCTCAAAGTTTTTAAAACGCGTGTACTAGTGAAAGGTTTTCACACCCTTATAAAGAGTGTTTCGTTCTCCTCCTCAACCGATGTGGGATCTCACATTATTTCTTTCATGTGCGGGTAAATTTTTAGTCTAGTTCTCTATTTTAATTGGGAGGAAAGATAAGGTCGCTTGAGAACTACTTAAAACTACATTGGCCAAATAATGATGCTCTCTTGACTCTTGCAAAAGGCAGTCGAGCCTAAGGGACTCGAAAGAATGATAAATCTTTAAGGAAAAGCTACCTTAAAAAAGTTTCATGCTTCTTAGGATTACTCTCAGGCAGGGCCTTACTTGTGGAATATCTTGATGACCCTTTTAACAAGAAGAAATGCACGTGATCTATAAACCATATTTTTATGTGATTGTTATTGTAGAGCATTTCATAATCGATTAACGGTGAGATCCCACGTCGGTTGGGGAGGAGAATGAAACATTCTTTATAAAGGTGTGGAAACCTCTTCCTAGCAGACACGTTTTAAAACCTTGAATGGAAGCCCGGAAGGGAAAGCCCAAAGAGGACAATATCTTCTAGCGGTGAGCTTTGGTTTATACAGTTTAACAGCTTGATAAAAGTTGTGTGGATTAGATTAAATGTCTCTAATCAAAGTAACGATGAGGTATCTATGAAATGGAAATGGTTCTAATTCTTGAATGATATCTACATAAACAAACACGTTCGGTTCGATACAATTCTGAATGATATTTTCACTGAATATTGATACTTTGTAATGTTCAATTTTCATATTGCAGAATGGTGTTAGAGGATTTATGCTTGATATGTACGACTTTGAAAATGGTATATGGTTATGTCACTCTTACGGAGGCCAATGCTTCAATTATACAGCTTTCGTAAGTACGCATTTTGCAGACTTGTATTTTGTGTTCTGAAAATTGGCTCAATATACCGTTCCTTTCCTTGTTTATGTTATTTTGAACAAGTTCATACAAAACTTTAAATGACCAGCAACCTGCCATTAATGTTCTCAAAGAGTTCCAAGCATTTCTTGAAGCAAACCCTTCCGAAATCGTCACCGTCATCATTGAAGACTATGTCACGTCTCCAAAGGGCTTAACCAATGTGTTTGGTGCTGCTGGTCTGAGAAAATTCTGGTTCCCAGTATGGAGAATGCCCAAAAATGGTGGAGATTGGCCCATGGTTAGCGACATGGTTCGGAAAAACCAACGTTTGCTCGTTTTTACTTCAAAAGCTTCGAAAGAAGCGTCTGAAGGAATTGCATATGTATGGAGATACATGGTTGAAAACCAATGTGAGTTCGTTTCATTTTTTCAGTAGAATGAATAAAACGTTGAGAATCCAATAGGTTTTCTTATTGATTCAACCATTTTGCAGATGGGGATGGAGGAATGATAGCAGGTTTGTGCCCGAACCGAGGCGAATCACCAGCGATGAACACGACTTCAAGGTCGCTCATAATCGTAAATTTCTTCAGAAGTGCCTCGAATTTCCCTGAAGCTTGCAAGGACAACTCAGCACCATTACTCAACATGGTGAACACCTGCTATAATGCAGCAGGAAATAGATGGCCTAACTTCATTGCTGTTGACTTCTACAAGGTTAGTAAGTACAAAACTAAATCATTAGAACAGCTGCTTCTTGAAACTGATAATTGATATATGGTATGAACATATTTCAGAGGAGCGACGGGGGAGGAGCTGCCAAAGCCGTTGACGTTACAAACGGTCACTCTGTTTGTGGATGTCCAAGCATTTCAAGTTGCAAGGTTAGCAATTACCACTATTCTTTGATGACATATTCTCAAAAGGGTTGGATGGTGAGATCCCACGTCGATTGGGGAGGAGAACGAAACGTCCTTTATAAAGGCGTGGAAACCTCTCCCTAGCATAAGGACAATATAGTTGGACTTGGGCGGTTACAATTTTCGTAAATCGTATAGAAACGAAAGACGACTGAACGTGGAAGAAGATTAAGAAAACTTGTTGGTTTTGATGAACTGATATCATACAGGAAAATATGAGGTTTGGAGGCTGCGAGTTACCCAAGGCAATTGATGCAGAAGCATCCTCCTCCTTAGCAGCAGAGACGCCAAGCAGCTCTGCTGAATCAAATGGTTGCTCAGCTCTATTTTTTGGCTTCATTGCCACACTGCCTGCACTACTCGTTCTCCTCTCACTCGAGGAATTTCATGTCTAACTTGTAGAGGTTGGGTTGAGTTGGGTTGGGTTGTATTCAAATAAATTAAGGATTCGTAAGCTCTTCTAGAATTAATTTGGTGAAGCGGGCCAACTCAAATTTATTAATTTGAGAAAAAGAATATACATTTTTACTTAACTACAAACATCCCATTTAAGAAGTTTGTGATTCTTAATTTTGCTAACAAAACATTTCAAAAAAATTTATATATAAAAAAAAAAAAAAAAAAAAAAAAAAAAAAAAAAAAAAAAAAAAAAAAAAAAAAA
>NW_019272024.1:1646815-1669016 GCF_002738345.1 Cucurbita maxima | reverse complement strand
ACATTTCAAAAAAATTTATATAAAAAAAAAAAAAAAAAAAAAAAAGAATTTGTTTTCTATCTTTTTCTTTCCTTTCCCTCTTTTTCTTTCCTTCCTGATCGTCGGAACCACCCTCTCCTCCGCTTAGAAGATTTGGAACACCGACTGTCACCTTCCTCCTTATCAATAGACACCGACCGCCTCCGCGGTGGTTTGGAGTACCAACCACACCCAGGCATAGGAATAGATTTAGAACTATCGATGGTAGCTAATCCGCCGGAAGTACCGGCGATAGCCAATACGCTGGAAGTGCCGGCGACAGCCACCACCACGTTAATGTCTGAAACTGAAACGCCATTACCATCCGATGAAATACTGTCTGACAACCTTTTTCTCCTACCGCAAATGAGAAATGTTGGTAGCCCTAACCACCCTTTCCCACAGATCTGAAATGGCCAACATCCTTCCCTAGAATTAGAACTCTGACGGCGGCCGCGGTCGCGGTCGCGGCGGGAGCAGCCATCCTCCTTTCCCCCATGTTTTAAGCAACAACAGCAGCCACCCTCCTCCTTGCCCGAATCTGAAACCACAGAGCCCACATTTTCCTCCTCCTCCTTGCCGGAAGATACCTTCTTTTCCTTCTGAATAAGATCTGGAGTATCACCGGCAGACTCCTCCTCTTCCTTACGGGGAACCGGAATGTCGACGGCAGCCACCTGCTCGTCGGCGACTGTACCGTCCTCTTCGTGAAGATCTGGAACGACCATAGCCGCTCCTTTCTCGTTGTGCTTGACTGTAAGAACGTCAACAACCTTCTCCTCGTTATCGCCGAGAGGTGCCTCTTGTTCTTCCTCTTGATGATTTGAGGCATTGACATCCATCCCCCCCGTGCACAGAAGTTTGGACGGCCACCATATTGTGCAGCACTGGAATGGCCAACAACTTCCCTGTCGAGCGGATTTGGATTGCACTTCCCAATTGGCATCGGCATCGGCAGCAGCAGCCGCAGCCGCTGCGCCTACTCCCTCCTTCTGTATATCTGAATCACCAGCGACTACTTTCTCCTCCCTGCTTGGATTTGGAACGTCGGAAACCACCTTACTTCCGCAAATCAGGAATGCCGGCATCCATTTAAACCAACAGCAGCCACTCCCTTTTTTGTGCAATTCTGGAACGCTGGCATTGATCTTCTCCTCCTCCTTGTTACGATTAGAAGAAGAACCGCAGGAAGCCACCGCCTCTCCGGTATTTGGATCGCCGACCACTTCCTTCTTCTGAGGGCAGATGTCGTCTTGCTTATTTACAACATCATTAGCGACTACTTCTACCTCCGGCACATTTGGAACATCGACGGTCATTTCTTGTTTGCCGGCAGCCACTTTTGAACTGCGTACCTGAAACTCCGGCAAACCTTTCACTTCCTTCTTCTCAGGGCAGATGTCTTGCTTCTTTACAATATCATTAGCGACTTCTTCTACCTCCGGCACATTTGGAACATGGACGGTCATCTCTTGTTTGCAGGCTGCCACTTTCGAACTGCGTATCTGAAACTCCAGCAGACCTTTCACTTCCTGCTTCTCAGGGCAGATGTCGTCTTGCTTATTTACAACATCATTAGCGACTTCTTCTACCTCCGGCACATTTGGAACATCGACGGTCATCTCTTGTTTGCCGGCAGCCACTTTCGAACTGCGTATCTGAAGCTCCGACACTTCTTTCAGTCGTGGAGAACAGCAACCACTCCCCTCCTTGCGTGGATCAGGACCAACGGTGGCCTCTCCTTCCTTGGCCAAATATGGACGATTAGCGACTTCCGGCACATTTAGATCATCGACAGTCACCTCTTCCTCAACGACAGACAGTTTCCTCCCGCACATCGGAAACGACGGCAAACATTTCCATTGTGAAAAACAGTTTCCACTCTCCTCCTTGCACGGACCTGGAGCAACGGTGGCCTCTCCTTCCTTAACTAATTCTGGACCATTAGCGACTACTTCTACCTCCGGCGAATTTGGAACGTCGACGACAGTCAACTCTTCCTTGCCGGTGGCCCCTTTCCTCCCGCACATCGGAAACGCCGGCAAACATTTCCATCGTGAACAATAGGATCCACTCCTCTTCTTGCACGGATCTGGAGCAACAGTGGCCTCTCCTTCCTTAACTAATCCTGGACCATTAGCGACTTCTTCAACCTCCGGCAAATTTGGAACATCGTCGACAGTTAACTCTTCCTTGCCGGTAGCCACTTTCCTCCCGCACATCGGAAATGCCGGCAAACATTTCCATTGTGAACAACAGGATCCACTCCTCTTCTTGCACGGACCTGGAGAATCGGTGGCCTCTCCTTCCTTCACTAATTCGGGACCATTAGCGACTTCTTCAACCTCCAGCAAATTTGGAACATCGACAACAGTTAACTCTTCCTTGCCGGTAGCCACTTTCCTCCCGCACATCGGAAATGCCGGCAAACATTTCCATTGTGAACAACAGGATCCACTCCTCTTCTTGCACGGACCTGGAGAATCGGTGGCCTCTCCTTCCTTCACTAATTCGGGACCATTAGCGACTTCTTCAACCTCCAGCAAATTTGGAACATCGACGACAGTTAACTCTTCCTTGCCGGTAGCCACTTTCCTCCCGCACATCGGAAATGCCGGCAAACATTTCCATTGTGAACAACAGGATCCACTCCTCTTCTTGCACGGACCTGGAGAATCGGTGGCCTCTCCTTCCTTCACTAATTCGGGACCATTAGCGACTTCTTCAACCTCCAGCAAATTTGGAACATCGACGACAGTTAACTCTTCCTTGCCGGTAGCCACTTTCCTCCCGCACATTGGAAACGTCGGCAAACATTTCCATTGTGAACAACAGGATCCACTCTTCTTGCACGGAGCTGGAGCATCGGTGGCCTCTCCTTCCTTCACTAATTCTGGACCATTAGCGACTTCTACCTCCAGCAAATTTGGAATATCGACAACAGTTAACTCTTCCTCGCCGGTAGCCACTTTCCTCTCGCACATCGGAATCGACTGCGAACATTTCCATTGTGAACAGGATTCACTCCCCTCCTTGCACAGAGCTGGAGCAACTGTGGCCTCTCCTTCCTTCACTAATTCTGGACCATTAGCGACTTCTTCAACCTCCGGCCCATTTGGATCATCGACACTCACCTCTTCCTCGATAGTCGCCTCTTCCTCGACGACAGATAGTTTCCTCCCACACATTGGAAACGACGGCAAACATTTCCATTGTGAACAACAAGATCCACTCCCCTCCTTGCATGGACCTGGAGCAGCGATGGCCTCTCCTTCCTTGACCAAATCTGGACAACTAGTAGCCACTTCCTCCTTGAGCACACCAGGGCCGTCAGTTGCTGGTCCCTCCTCTTTGTGAAGATTTGGAGCGTCAACCACCGGTGAGCATCGTCGTCTAGTAGATCTGGAATTTCGACGGCCACTCCTCTTTTCAGGAAAGTACGGAACTCCGGTGGGCGACACCTTCCTCCTCCCGCAGATAAGGAACGTTGGGGAACATCTACAACGACACCCCTCCCTATTTATAACAGCACCCGCTTCCACGACCTGCTCCTCCCGAACATCGGAAACGCCAGCAGCGACATCCTCTGAAACATTTGTAACAACCTTGCTCTTCCTCAGAGAGAAATGGAAGTTGAGTCCACACTCCCGCTGAGTAGATTTGGAGCGTTGCCAACAGCAGCAACCCCCTCGCGCAGATATCGACTCGCCTATAGCCACTCCGTCTTCCTTGGGAACATCACAGGCAACTACCCCACCACCTCCCCTCGACGAATCTCGAGGTATCCTCCTAATAGGAGGATAGGGAACACCTCGCTTATAAGATTTGGAACTGGTATCGTCGTGGGAACTTGAACGACCGCGTGGCCCTAACCATTTGGTGAATGTGGGGAATTCCTCAATCTGCAAGTTTCTTCGATGGCATTTCTTCCTTGGTTTCCCATCTTCTTTCTGCTTATCAGTGGCCATTGAAATATGTTCACAGGACGACGAAGGAGGACTTACATAGATTGTTGCCTGAAGGAGGAGAGATCGATGACTTCCTACGGGGGCTCTGCAAATTGGTAGAGGGCCGCCACATTTGAGACCTTACATTCAGCACCTTTTTTTCTCAACGGAAGCTTGTGTTCCCAAGGCAAACATATTAATAGGAGTCTTAATTTCTTTTCTTTTTCTATTTTTGAAATTCCACGTAAGCACCAAATACTAAATACCGTCAATTTATTATTAACTTGCTCACAAAAAGTTATTCTATTATTAAGTTTTTCCTTATTTTTCTCTTTAACTCTCAGCTTCTTCTCTCTCCCCAAGTCAACATTTTGGAAAGTTGGTATACCCGACTCACGTGCCAAAAAAAGTCCAAAGAAAAATTCAATTATTTGAAGCTATGTTAATTCGGATGGACACCTGATAGCTCCCGACATTCTCCTACTCCTCACTTCTTAAGAGCAAAACTATTCCCGCACACATATTTTGTTCCTCACATGTATCCAAAGAAAAATGTCTAACAACGTAGAATTGCTCCAAGTAAAACACATGTATCAAGAAATTCCTATGATTCAACCACCTAAAAAAAATCTCATACACGTTTAGCCGTGGCTTAAGAAGTCTCATGCACGTAATTATCTCAATTCAAAAATCTACACTCCCCCTTGTAACCAGTTAAACAGAGTCCAATAACATAAAATTTCATAACATAACTAGAATAAAATAGACTTGCATTATTCTTGTTTCAATCATCAATGTAGGCTAAAAAATTATCAAATTGCAAAAGAAAATACATCGAAAGGATATTTGGGTCGCGACCAATAGGCTTGGAGTTGAAAGGCCTCACACATTAAGCATGTAGGTTTTGTTCATCCTAAAAGGTACACACCTTAAACCTCCTTATTAAACTAGATACTCAGTTTAACAAAATCCAAGCCCACAATTAACTAAATACAAGCAACAAAAATTAAAACCTCTTGAAATGATATAAATGGAGAAAAGGGAAGAGCAAGAAACAAGTTAATTCTGTTCTAGAAAATTTCATACCGACTATACTATTTGTATCAGGTGGAAGAATGAGTTATCATAAATCCTAAAATAAACAAACTACATACTAAACAAGTTTAACTTCTTAATCCTGAACTGCATAAAATAACCCATAAGTCGAACATCTTCGAATCTTATTTCCGTTATCTATGATGGAAGTTAAACTAAATAGAAATCAAGTAAGTGAAGAAGAAATGGCTTAACGACCGCTCAGAAAGAATGAAGATTCAGCAAAGAAAATTGTTCAATTGAAATAAACCCCAAGTCATAATATTTCAGGGCACTCGTAAGTCTTAACAACGATTTCAACCAAATAACAAGACGTTCATTAGCTAGATGATCATATTCAACGAAAATTTATCGCATAAGATACTCTAACACAAACAGAAATAATTGGCAGAAGAATTAAGATGTTTCAAAAAGCATTTAGGTTGCAATTATCGTAATATCGACGGAAACAAAAGTCTTACAGTTCCAACTACTTCAACTAGAGCATAAACTGAACCATAATTTGAAGTCTTCGAATCTATGTGAACTCAGAAACCAAAACAGATTATCGTTACCGATTAACGACTCTCCTTCATAGTTGCCTAGTACTTTCCGATCAACGATATGATTTCTGGAACCTAGCACGAGCACCACGACCACCAAACTTCTTGGGCTCACAGCGCCTAGGATCGGCAACAAGCAAAGTCCTATCATACCTGACGAGAATGTCTTTAATCTCCTTCTTGCTCTGCTCGTCCACGTATTTCTGATAGAACGCAACAAGAGCCTTGGCAATGCTCTGTCGGATGGCGTAGATCTGCGAGGTGTGACCTCCACCCTTCACTCTGATGCGCATATCGACACCAGAGAAACGGTGACGTCCAAGGAGGAGGATGGGCTCATAGGCCTTAAAGCGCAAGATCTCTGGCTCAACCAGTTCGATTGGACAGCCATTGATCTTGATCAAACCTCTGCCGCGCTTGCAGTAGGTAACGGCTACTGCCGTCTTCTTGCGTCCGAAACACTGCACCGATTCGATCGAAGCCGCCATTGCTAGGGCTTGAGAGGACTACCGGAGTGAAGGCCCCAAATTGTAATCAGATCGTGCAGGCGTGGGGCGAAACCTGGTGCAGGTATTTATATGACTTTGTTTCTTAGGGTTTTGGAGTTACGAAAAAATGCCATCAGTTCATCAATAAATTACATACAAAACCCAATATCCCAAACACTCAAAACGTACCGTTTGATTTCTTTAACAAATTACTTCAAAAATTATACATTTTAAACATATTTGTCAAAAGTCAAAAAATAAAAAATTGAAATGTTAATTAGTGACTTAATTATTTACATAATTATATTATACGAATATATTTAACTAAACAAATTTATTAATATTAATTGTGCTTAGTTTCATATTATTATTATTATTATTATTATTATTTGGCTTCATAATTTCAAGGTTTTTAGTATGTTTCAATTTAATTTAGTTGTTTTTTTTTTCATTTATTATTATTATTATTATTATTAATCTATTAAATTATTTTTACATTATCGGTTTAGTTCAACAACATAATTTTGAATCTAACTTTTTGCTCATTAATAAATGTTTTAACTACTTATTTGAATACTCTTCATATGATTATTAATTTGATAGATTAAATTTAATTAATAAAAATCAAATTCAAGTAAAATATTAGGTCAAGTGAATAAATAAAACACATGTATCAACCACACCAAAAATCAAAATGAAAAGAACGAGAATAAAATTGACTTTTAGTCGAACCACAAATCTCGGACGTATCACAGGGCATCAACTTCCCCAACTACTTTGCACTTAAAAGCTAATATCATTTTAGGGAAGTATTTAGATTCCATTAACCCGAAATGGCAAATGGCTGGGGAGAGGAAAGGTTCCTTTTTTTAGGGTACCCCCGGGAACAGATCCAATGGAGACGGGGTGGGGCCTGTAGCTCAGAGGATTAGAGCACGTGGCTACGAACCACGGTGTTGGGGGTTCGAATCCCTCCTCGCCCACAACCGGCCAAAAAGGGAAGGACTTTTCCCTCTGGGGGTAGGAAAATCATGATCGGGATAGCGGACCCAAAGCTATGGAACTTGGGTGTGGGTCTTTTGTCGAAATGGAATGGCCTTGAGCATCCTACTATTGAGATTTATAGGCTTTAAAGCCAGTCAAAAAGCAAGCAGCAAGCAACCTAGTTTGATTGACTTACGAAGGCAGAGAAAAACAACTCATGGAATGAGTCATTCAAGCTGTCTAAGCTGTAGGATCAAGCTTTCTTTCAAACCCTCTGTTCACGTCCGTTGGTCTATAATTGATATCGAGAGATTCTTTTAGTGGGTCCCATAGACCTTTAGTCTTTATGGACTTCCTAAAGCTATAGAATCCCGCCCGTAAGATATAGAATTTTCTTTTTCGTTAATGGGTTAAGGGCGGGGGTTCCGTTATAAATTAAATATAGTATACCCAACCCGAATCAGCATATTTTTTTGTTTTACGCCCCGTAATTCTTCCTCAATACCACCTAGTTAGACGTAATAATTTTGGCTATTTTGAATTCAAGTATCGCAAGGTCATCTTCTTCCGAATCAAACAAACTTTAACAACACAACCTAACTCAACGAGAAAATAAAGTCCCAATTTCTTTGGCCCGACAACATTTATGCCACTTAGGAGACACAATAAGATATACCAGACAATAGTAGAAGTACCTTGGATTAATGTCAAAAAAAGATGAAAAAGAAAGAAAAAAAAACTTCCTAAGGAAACAGAGTAGCACTAGAGAAGCAGAAATACGAACCAAAAACTGAAAAAAAACAAAGAAAATGTCAGCAGTCTTCGGGAGATAAAAGCAAACAAACAAACAGTCAATTGTATCACACAACTACTACACGTATCATCAGTTCATGCATCATCCCAGGAAGCTTTATGAACACAAGCAGAGCTCACGACACGAGGTTCTCTGTCAGCGACAGAGAGGCTAGCTGATCAGCTGTGTTCCCAGCTTGCTGCTGCTGGGCTGCAGCTACATTCCTCAAAACCTCCATAGCCTCAGCTACTTTCGCCTTCAAAGCCTCCGGGGACTCGAGTAAATGCAAAACCTCAGTCTGGTCCATCTCCAGAAGCATTCCAGTTACCTTGGCTGCATTGTCGGGCTCCAACTGTTCCACGAGCGGGTACAGATTCTCCCCCAGCATCTACATGTTCAAAATTCAAGACAACAATATAATTACAGAGATCTAAGGTGTTTTGTACATGCTTTGCAGGAAGTATTTGACATACAAACCCTCCTACTTTTATAATGTGGAAAATGCTTACCGTTCTCTGTTGGTCTGGAGTAGCATTTGCCAGAGCAGAAGCCAGAGCACCTATAGGGATGGGTTGAGAATGTGCCGCATCACGCAATGGCATTGGCATGCCTCCCATTTCATATGGAACAGAAAACATGCCTCCAGCAACACCAGGCATAGGAACATCAGGCATACCTCTTCCTGGGGGATAGCGGTAGACACGCCCTCCTCTAGGCAACATCTATCATCCAATGACCCAACCAAAACAGCCATGTTAAGTAAGACGAGGAATCCAACAGAGGAAGAAAAAAAAAGAAGGATAGAAAAATTCACCAACCTGTTGTTGCATCATTGGAACAGGCTGCTGGTTTTGCTGGACAGCTCCTGCACGTCTGCCACCAGGGCGCTGGCCTTGCTGACCCTGCTGAACCATTGGGACAAAGAAATTCGGCATTGGACCTCCACCGGGCCTTATACCAGGAACAAGCTGCTGCTGATAACCAAAGCCGCCCTGGCAAAAATCATACCCATAAAACAAACAAAACAATAATTCAGAATGTCGCTCTCATAATCTCATGCACACCACGCCTTCCAGGAGGCAAGATAGAAGGATAAAGTCGAGGAGTAATAAGAACTTCAACACAATTGACCACTCATTTGGCGCAAGAACAAAGAGAGAGAATATGGAATTGGTGAAAGTAGTTACTTGGGAAGGAATCATTGCAGGAGGACCTTGACCATAAAACAACTGCTGTCCGATACCTGGACCACCCGGGGGATACATTGGCATCCGAGGGGCAACTGAAGCAGCCATCGAAACTGGCCGTATTTGAGAGAATTGAGCCTATAGAACATAGTCAAAGCTATTAAGTTATAATGTTGACAAAAAAAAAAAAAAGGGACGCAACCATTAGAAAGTTATCTAACCCCTACTCCAAATCCTGACAAACGAAGTTACAATGGCAATGCCATGTATAAGTACGAAAACATAAGAGGAAGTACCTGCAATCTGGCTCTTCTATCTTCCTTCCGCTGTGCAAGTGCTACATACAACGGTTTGCTAACAACCATTTTGCCATTCATCTCCATAAGCTATCAATTACACCAGTGAACTATTACATTTCTTCCATATTTTGTATCATTAATAACAGGCATATACAGAAAAAAACACAGCTATTACATCAATTTTCTGTAGGGATGTTTCTGAATTGAAAACAAATCATATATAGAAGGTTAAAGAAATAAGCACATCCACTCACAGCCCAAGAAGCCTCTTCGGGTGTTGAGAATGCAACAAATCCAGATCCTCTGCTTATACCATTGGGGTCGCGCATGACCTAAATTACACAATATAACCATAATACTTAACCGTGAAAGGCCTAAACCAAAAGACAATGTAGAGAATTACACTTGAATAAAAATTAAATTATAACCTTGCATGATGTGATTGTGCCAAATGAAGCAAACAGCTCCTTAAGCTTATCATCAACAATGCTATCATCCAAATTTTTAATGTATAAGTTCGCCCCCTGGTACTTGTCAGCTGCCTCTTTCATAGTTTGTTCAAACCGGTTCTTTAATTCAACTTCTCTTTCAGATTTTTTCTGGGCTTTCCCAACATACCACTCCTTATCATCAACTAACTTTCCATTAAGGGCATCAACTGCTCTAGCAGCATCATCGGCACTTTCAAAATTCACAAATCCAAAGCATTTTGATTTTCCATCAGCATCCCTCATCACAACAATACTGGTGATTGTCCCAAATTCAGAAAAAATATCATTCAATTCTTCTTCAGAAGTTGTCTCAGAAAAATTCTTTACAAAAACGTTGTTAAATTTCGACTTGTCAACAACGCCGTCTCTTTCTTGCTTACGAAGAAAGGGTCCTACGAAAACTTGCTTATCATTCAACAGCATGCCGTTCAGCTTCTCAATTGCTTTCTGACCAGACTCCTCATTGTCAAATTGCACAAAACCATAGCCTTTTGACTGGCCAGAGGAATCTAAAGCCACTTTGCAGGACAGGATACTACCAAATGCAGAAAACGTATCATGCAGAGCTTTGTGGTCAATTGCTTTGTCTAAATTCTGAAAAAATTAAAATGCAAAATTAACTTGGGAACAGAATCAAATAATCAACTTGAATAAAATGAACAAGATACAAGCACATAAAATATGAAAAATACTGATACCTTGATAAATATATTTCCTGCCCCACTTTTGCGAATGCTTGGGTCACGGTGAGAATACATAACTCTTATAGGCTTTCCATTAAGAGGGGTAAAATTCAGCACATCCAATGCTCTTGCAGCTGTTCAGGAAAAAGATGATTGTATTAGGAAGAGAGATGTGGCCATTTAAAGTTCATTGAGGTATAAGATCAGATATAAGAATCTGAAGCAATAATGACTGTGATATCATTGTTTGGACCACATGATAGCCTGAATTACAATTTTCTTTTCAAATGACAAGAGAGGACAGGGATCAAAAATCCTAAAATCACTGTTCCAATTCCAACAGTAAAAAAGCTTAAATAATTCAAAGCACAAACTTACCTGTTGAAAACTTTACAACAAGCTTGCCAAAATTAAGCAAAATTGCTAGAGGTGAAGCATAATTAAAAATTCAAATCGATTTTGACATGGATCATTTGCTTCAATGAAGGACAAGCAATCATTAAGCCTTCAATACTAGAACTAGATTCTTGCATTTAGTTTCTATTTTGAAGTTATCTTAAATCATAAAATATGCATCACAAATTAACATTTCCAGACCTGCCCAAGAGTGAAATGAGAAATCAACTTAGAATACGCACGCTACACATAAGGCTAGCTTAAGATCATCCCTGTTCGTGCTATCTTAATAAAATCATTATAACCAAAAGGCATATCTAAAGAACATGAGGCGTATCCATTGCATAGTTTCCTTGATCATCTTCCAAATAGACGAACTTCATAACCGTAGAAGCAAAATTAGTATTCCGAAGACCAAACATCATAATGCAATAAGATGACTCTCAGCATCTCCCAGCCCACCAAACGGGCCCATGATCCAGTTCTCCAAATAATAAAATAATCAGGTTTTTTCCATGTCTTGCAGAGAGAAATGACCATCAGAGAGCAAAAAATTATTCGTTAGAGCCCCAACCCCAAACCATCTGTCCAACCTTTTAGAACAGTTATCCCCTATAGCGTCACTAATTTCCCCCACTTACATCAGATTGCTAAACGACTTTCTTTTCGGGATAGGTGGGGCTCAATTATCCTGATACATGAATGAATTAATAGACATGATCCACCCTAATATTTAACATAACCTCAGCATTTTACCAGTCTAAGCAATCAGTCAACCGGCTAAGAAATGTGCACCACCGAAATTGAACTAACAAGAATAAACAAAGTACATTAAAAACCGGAGATAAGCGAAGAAAAGAGAGGGCATACTAACCATCTTGTGGGTTGCTGTAGTTTACATAACCATAACCAAGAGATCGTCGGGTCGTCAAGTCTCGGCAAACGCGAACCGAAACCACCTGACCCACCTGATTAAATATATCATAAAGCTGCGAATCCGTGACGTTGAGGTCCAGATCTCCGACGTACAAAGAAGTAGTCACAAAATTGGCACCACCATTCGCCGCTGGATTGATGCCGGAAATAGCATTCTGAGGCTGAGATTGCACCTGAGCCGCCATACTCGAAATAATTTCACTACTTTCCAAAAAAAATCTTTCAATAAATTAATTTTTTTGCCTTTTTTTCTCCTCACTTCCCTCTCCTTTTGTTATTCAGAAACGAACCCTAAGAAGGAATCAATAAACGGCGATTCTTCAGACACTCAAAAAAGGCCAGCAAAACGCAATGAACAACCGGGGAGGACAACAAAAACCCTTACGATGTTAGAAATTGAACCAAAAATAAACAACCCCCAAGGAAAAATCTTCCTACTCCTAAAACGAATAATAGTTTTGGTTTTTCAGGATGAGAATGATAGTGGAAAAGGAGAGGGAAGGACGAGGACCGGATAGATAATCGGAAGGATCCGAAAGAAGAGATGACTAGCCGCCGGAAACCGGGGCGGCGCGTGACGTAGAGAGCGACGGAGACAACGACGGTAACAAAAACGCGAAGTTTTGGAGGGCAGATGAAACTGCACTAAAAGAAAGAGGAAGAGGGCGAAGGCGCAAGGCTTTATATATATGGTCAGTTCCAGGTAAACCCTAGAGATAAAATCTATACACGAAATCTCAACCGTCCATCTCAAAGATCTGAGGGCCCATCTGACGAGGTCAAGTCGGGAATCCGTAGGTAACCGGTAACGGTAACGTTTTTCAGTTGACAGTGACTATCTCAGCAAAAATAGAGATTCAAATTTAAATCTTATTTTTAAAAATCTTTTAATATTGTTTTTTCTTTCTTTAAAATATATTAACATTCTCTTATTATTAATATTTTAAAATTCAAAAAGTCGAGTAAATTTTAAATAAATCCAAAATATAAGGACCTAAAAATTAATTTAATTTTTTTATTTTAAAAAACAGCTTATTATTATTATTGTTGTCAATGGTTTTGCAACTGTCCGATTTCTACGATAATTATTAGTAAATAAATAAATAAATAAGAAATATTGTTTGATAAAACAATTTTATTTTGTCCAGTAAATAATAATTATTCAATAATTATCTATAAATAGATAAGTCAAAAACTCCTAAATTAGTCCAAACTGTTTTTAGTTCTAAATTAGTCCAAACTCAAAGCTCAAGTCCATCCGTTAATATAAATAAATATATAATCTAAAATTAAAACCCTAATTTAAAAATCTTGGTCGGAAATTTTGAATTATATATATAATAATAAATAAATAAATAAATAAATTGAGGATTCGTCTCTAAAAAATAAAAATACAAAACTTAGTAATAAGAGGTCAACAGTGCTTTAATCCAAACCCTATATCTTATTAATTAAATGCCCTACCCCTCTCCATTTCCACCAACGACACGATGACACGTGGTTAGGACAATAAAATTCAATTTAGTAATTTCAAATCAATTTTTAAAATTTTATTTTAAAATCATCCACGAATAATTTTCACATGAGTATAAAATTTATTTAGGCATTTTTACAACATTATTTGCATAACTTTTACACGTGTCATTAAGTAATTACATGATACATTAAATTAAATAAAATGAAAATAATTATAAATTATTAATAAACAGACTGGTTTCTCTAGTTTAAATTTATATTATCAATTTTATCCAGAGATTAGCTCGTTATTTTTCGGGTTGTCTATTAAGATCTAATAGTGTAACAGTCTAAGCCCTTTACTATCGATATTGCTTGTTTTAGCTTGTTACTTATCATTGTCAATCTCGTGTTTTTAAAACATGTCTATTAGGGAGAGATTTTCACACATTTAAAAATAAAAAAAAATGTTTCGTTACGTCTCACAATCTCATAGAAAATGTTTTAGAGAATTTTAAGAAGCCTAGTTTAAAAGGTCAAATATCATGTTTGGAATTAGATTCAAAGTTTAAACTTGCACTCAAGGTACATATTTTTTAAACTAAAGCTTTTAAATTATATTCTTAAAATATTTTAAAGCATAAGGTATCAAATCAAATTAAAAACGCACATCGAGTATCATGAAGTATTTGTCGGGAAAGCATGAATAAATAATAAACGTACTTCTTTTAAAAAAAAAAGTCAAATCTTTATGACAACTTGTACCAAACGACATTTTATTTATTTGATGTTGACTTTGAAGTTTATTTTCCATCGAGTAAAAAATGTAATTTTTATATTATGTTATTATTATGTTAAATAGTAAATATATATATATATATATATATATATATATTAGATATTGTCACTTTCTTTTTTTTAGCTTTCCCTCACAGTTTTAAAACACATATGTTACTAGAAGTTTCACACCTTTATAAATAATATTTTGTTTCGTGGGATCTCACAATCCTCTCCTTCGAAGCCAACGTCATCGTTGACACACAGCTCGATGTTGAACTCTGGTACAATTTGTAACAGCTCAAATTTATTGCTAGTAGATATTGTTCTAGCTATGAGTTTGAGTTGTTACAGTTCCAAAGAAGACAATATCTATTAGCGACTTTGATTACACTCAACCTCTTTAAAATTTTATTTTAATTTTTGAATTTTGAACCAACAAAAATACATACAATTTTATATCCAGAAACTTAAGGAAAAAACTAAAAAAATTCAATAATTAAAATGATATTTTTGATAATTTATACATTTTATTATTATTATTACTGTTAATTTTGGAGCCCAACATCTCACACTGTACGTCCGTTCATTGATTAAAGTCATGAACGTTGTTGAATATCTCCGACCGACCAGGCGGGATTTTCCTCTCTCCATTTAACCCGCGTTTTATTGGGAAAGTGTCGCTTCCTTTCCTTGCACGGAACGGAAGTCAATTGCAACCTAATTTTCCGATTCCTCTTTGATTTCGAAGATTTTCGGTTGTAATTTTCTACCCTCCGGTAGATCAGCCATTGATTCTTCCAACTATTCTATTCCCAGAGTATTGTAATCGGTTCTCCATCTGTGGAATTCTCAGCTACTCGTCAAGCACCAAGCAAAATGAGCTCCATCTCTCTCTCCAATTCACATGCTCTGGCGCGGCTTTATCCTCATCATCTTTGCCACTCTCAGCCGCATCCATGGCGTCGCCAGCCTCTGCCTTCGTCTAATTATCTTTCTAAGCTGCAGCGGTTTGGGATCTCCGATCGATATTCCACTCGACCTCCCTTGCCGTTGGTTCTTGCTTCTTCTGGAGCTAGCGTCGTCGGCTCCTTTCCGGTTTGTCATTTCTTTTCCACGTTCTTTTGGCTGCATTTGTTCTATTCATCTTCACGTTTACGTTACTGTCTTTAGGTTATTTACTGAAAACGGGACTCTATGTGCTGGTTTAATGTTATGTAGTGAATGAAGTGTTCGCTTCGCTTAATTAAGATTTCTATGTTTGTTCTGCATTAACACGTATGAACATAACCGCAAAAGTATGCTGCCATTTCGGTTGTGAAGAAATAGAGAGATTACACTTCTGCCTGTTGACGATTCATCGAAGGAACATAATCAAGCACCGTCTACGAGTATGCTGCAAAATTTTAGAATGGAAAATAGAACCAAACCAGACGCCTCAAAAATACTTATTAACAATATATATGTTATGTTTATTTATATATTTTGTTTTAGAAACGAGGATTTTGGGGACTTGTCTATGGCTATTTTAGGCCTTCTGTTTTATACTTCTGTTTGACTGCTTGGCCGTCCGTATTTAGCTCTTATCACGGTGATTTCAGATCAGAGGAACGTATACGGTTGGTGATTTTATGACGAGAAAGGAGAATCTTTATGTTGTTAAGCCTACAACAACAGCTGATGAAGGTGCGGTTGATTTAGTGCTTTAATTTTAATTATTTTCATTAGTGTTACTAATGATAATTGTTTAATTCATCAGCTTTTGTGATTACAGCATTAGAGGCCTTGGTGGAGAAGAGAATAACTGGTTTTCCTGTTGTCGATGAAGATTGGAATTTGGTAGAGTTTTTTCCTTTCACCCTTTTGTGCTTCCCGTGAGTGTTTTTATATTGCCATTGCCAACTTACCGTGGAAGTGAATTACTGAGGTCCGTTGATGTTCTTGCGGGGGGTACTGGGGAAGGGGCCTTCGGTTTGTTGTCACTGAGAATCTTGCAAAATATATCAACATTGTGTGGTCATTTTTCATTTCATTTTTGTGGAGTTGTGGTGAATGTTCATCTATGGTCGAAGGGTTACCCTTAAGCCATGTCAGGAAGTTAGTCCACCTACGTTTAGATTACTTGTTGTCAAGAATCCTAACTACTATTGAATCCAATTACCTGCTGTACTCAATAATTTGATTTAGTGCTTTGCTGTGGCAGGTCGGAGTCATCTCAGATTATGACTTATTAGCACTTGATTCCATTTCAGGTATTTCAACTTAAATCACTAATACTTGAACAGTTGTTCTTGTATACTTTCTGACTGAAATCGGGTTTCTATCCTTCTTTATTTGTTGATTACTAATACTTTTTTTAATTCTTATTTTGATTCCTAAGAATCTTCCTTCAAATCAGTTTTGTTTTCTAGAGACCAAACATTTCCCAGTCATATGCATTGAAACATTTAGAATGAATATTTGCTATGTGAACAGGATATAAACATCAATTAAACTTTTTTACCGTTGATTAAGTTGATTCATCAAACTCTATTTTGATGCAAAGGTGGACAAGTGACAATATGTTTTACTGTTTGCATGTTATCGATTATGTTCTTGTTTGATAATGTTATTTTTGTCTAGCAACAACTTTTCCAAAATATTTTTGAACTTTTAGACAAGTTTAAAAGTAGGAAAAATAGTCATTAGAAGTTGTTTAGCTCACTCTCCCTTGCTGGACTCTGAAGGCAAAATTACATTTTCTTTATATTTTGTTGTGATCCATTTATTCCATTGCTTCTCTTAATCTTTTCCCCCTGTTATTGACAATTAGGTGGTACTCAAAGCGATACCAATCTGTTTCCTGATGTGGATAGTTCGTGGAAAGTATGTAAGCAATGTCATTTATTTTCTGGTTATTTGCTTTTTTTTTTCTTGTTTGGCAAACATGAGAGATGTTTAAGAAGACAATGACTCAGAAAACTCAATCAATCAACCAAATTGGTTGGGTTGGGTTTCAGCTATTTGAACCCAAATTATCAGAAAGAATTTTTTTAGTATTTATTTTTTACTCGAAAATATTGTTCGATTGATCCTTGGAGTACTAATTTGGTATGTTGAGATCCTTTGGTTAAGTAACATCTTTCGGAGAAAGATGAGTCTCAGGAATTAGCTCTGCCATTGACATCCCTTGACTAAGTAAAATTATACAGAGAAAGAAGACTCGTTGAATTTAGCTCTGTTATTGGCATCCCTTTATTCCTTAAAATTCTTTGAAGAAAGAATAGAGTCATGATCACCACTGTTTCTAAATTTTAAAAAAAAAATGATGAAAGTATATTTTTGCTGAATATGGTGGCAGACATTCAATGAGTTACAGAAACTTCTCTGTAAAACAAATGGTAAAGTTGTTGGCGACCTGATGACACCTGCTCCGCTAGTTGTTCGTGAAACTTCAAATTTAGAAGATGCTGCCAGGTAATCCTTTTATTTCTCTCTCTTCTGCATTGTTATACTATCTGAATCTATACAATCCATGGTTTCTTCAATGTTTCAGCCTAAACATTTAATCAAATTTTCTTTTTAAGTATGCAATTTCATTTAATTAGACTGTTTATATACATTCTTAGAAAAAAGACTAGTTTTTTTCCTCCTTTTTTGCAACTGTTACTTCTTAGAGATTTTGATGTGCGGGTGTCCATGTTATTCTCTTCCGTAGTTCGTTCTGTTTCAAACTTTTTCATTCTGTGTACATAAGCTGTGCAAAAAGTTTCCAATTTCCAAAAAAAACAACGCTTAAATGACACATTTCAGAGAGAAAAGACTGCAGAATCAAGAATTTACCCATTTTTATAAGTTAATCTGTGGCTACCGAAGTCTGAAACTATCGATTGTTTAGGTTGTTGCTTGAAACAAAATATCGTCGATTGCCGGTAGTAGATGCAGATGGCAAGCTGGTAGGAATTTTTCTTTAAACCATCTTAACTTCTTAAAGCTCCCTCGGTAATAGGCAACCATCTCAGTTGCTTGTGTTTGAATGTTAAAGGTGGGGATCATTACTAGGGGAAACGTCGTTAGAGCTGCGTTGCAGATAAAACGTGCTGCTGAAAGTTCGACATAATTCTGGGAACGTTGGCTGGTTGGCTGGTGTTGCTCTGTGGTAAGGTAAACATGCTATTCAAAAGCTTAGCAATGATTTGTAGATCATGAATATAGTATATATATAATAGTTTGCCTTAAAGGGAAGTTTATTGTTGTTCTAAGATTCTTCTTCCCAGTTTCCTAACTGAGAAATGTTGGTCTATTGCAACATTTAGGTATCCCCAGCATTTCAGGTCAGTCCACTATATGATTTCTCTATTAAGTTAGTCATATTACTGTTTAAATTTCCCTAAACATTTTGAATATAATTAGTGAGTATTTTTCTACTTTTTAATCGAGAATATTTCTTTAAACTAATTAAACTATGTTCATGTTAACTGAGTTTTGAAATTCATGTTTATGTCGGCTGAATTTTGAAGTTCTGAACTTTAAGTATGCAAAATAGAGACCAAACTGAAATTAATCTAAAATAATTTCAAGCTAAATTAAAATTTTAAAATCACAAAGCGTAACGGCCCAGATCCACCGCTAGCAGATATTGTCTTCTTTGGGTTCCTTTTGGGCTTCCCCTCAAGACTTTAAAACGTGTTTGCTAGGGGAAGGTTTCCACACCCTTATAAATAGTGTTTTGTTCTCCTCCCCAACTAATGTGGGACTTCACAATCCACCCCCTTTGGGGCCCATTGTCCACATTGTCCAGTGTTTGGTATCAGGACCCAACGTTCTTACTGGCACATCGTCCAGGCTCTAATACCATTTGTATTGGCCCAGATCCACCGCTAGCAGATATTATATTTTTTTCCCTTTTAGGCTTCCCCTCAAGGCTTTAAACGTGTTTTCTATGAGAAGGTTTCCACACCCTTATAAATGATGGTTTGTTCTCCTTCCCAACTTCACACAAAGAGAGTAAATTATTTTATATCCTCTGATGGGTTATCTTTGGGATATAAACTTCAGTCCACTTGAGTTCATCGTGGAATTATTTTGAAAAATAAAAATCATCGGAATATTTTTAAAATTTTGTATTCGAAAGAGAGGTGAATACGGGTGCCGCCGCTGGTGAACGGTGATGGCGACAGCGTTCGCAGACACGACGAAGCTGTTCGCCTCTCAGGCACGGATGTTGTTAGTGTTAAATATCTATAATGGTTCACTCAACGTGGATTATTAATCCTCTTGTACTATAACCAGACATAACACACACAAACACTCATAGTTCAGGTTTTTTAGTGGAAAGACCACCATTGTCAATAGGAACAGAGCTTCTTCTCTGTCGGCCAGAGCCAGAAGAATGGATGATACTTGCAGATTTGTTACAAGGAACAAAGCCATAAGTTGCTGGAAATGGACAAGGATGTCGAAACAAACAGGACAGGAAGCATTCCAACGGCGATTTCTGATCAGGCAGCTCCCGAATGCAGTTTTTTCTCAAATCAAGAACCCCACTTCGCACCAGTTTCCTACAAGATGGCCCAATTTTGGTGAAGTAATTATCCGACAGCGACAGATTTAGCAAATTCCCCAGTTCACATACCACCTCCGGCACCTGACCGTAGAGGAAGTTTCCGGCAAAGTTCAGCTGCTCAACCTTCTCCAGGCAGCCGAGCGAGCAAGGCAACGGGCCGGTCAGCAAGTTCTCACCGGCGTCGAAAACAGTGGCTGTTTTCAAGAACCCCACTTCATATGGAATACACCCATTGAGCTGATTGTTGAGTAACAAGATTTCAGTTAAACTAGCAGCAGCCTTTCCAATGCTTCTTGGAATCGGACCAGTGAATTTGTTGTTAGCTAAAGTGATATAAGCAGCGGTTGTGGAACCGAAATTTGTGGGTAATCTCATCCCGAAATTGTTGTTGTTGATGAACAGGAAGTCGAAATTCTTTACGAAGACCTGCTGAGGAACAAACCCAGTGAAGAAATTGAATCTGATATCGAAGAAGAACAGATCAGTGACACCCAAAACGGCGGTTGGGAAAGGACCCGACAGTTGATTGTTGCTTAAATCAAGCTCGTAGAGATATGGGAGTGATGCAATTTTGGGGGTGATTGTACCGGAGAAGTTGTTGGAGTTGGCATGGAAGATGGCAAGGTCCGGGAGGGCGTCGATGAAGCCATCAAGCGTGGGGGCGGAGAGTTGGTAGCCATTGAAATCAATGGCTGCCACGGCGAGAGCGGATTTGTTGTCGGGCGGATTGTCACAGAAGAAGCCTTTGTATTTGCAGATATCAGAGCCGACCCATGTTTGTGTGACGCCAAATGGGTCAGAAGTGATGAGAGCTTTGAAGCTCTGAATGATGGGGTACACCACGGCCAGTCTTTGGTCTAAGAAACTGAGGATCGGTTGGCATTGGCAAGGTTCTGGAGGCGGCGGCGGCGGGGACTCAGGTGGGGGACACTCTGGTGGCGGCGGCGGCGGCGGCGGCGGTAGGGGTGGCGGACATCTTGTTGATGATACATAGAGGCAATGGCTAAGGAAGAGGACAGTGGTGAGAAAGAAGTGCATAATTAAGGTTCTTGGAAGGAGGATAATGGGTATGAGAGGGGGATTAAGGAGGGGATTTATAAAGGGTTTATGAGTGCAAAATGAACACACACTTTTATAATGGTGATTGACTTGGACTCACAAACACTAAAAAATGGTGTAAGTGTGGCCTCTTTTTTCCACCAATGTGGTACCCAATTGCCCAATGAGCCAATTTTATGGTCAGTGTGGGAAATGTTCTTACTATGAACTTTCAAACAAAATTTGACTAAGAACGGAAAAAGATAGCATCCATTTCGGTCCGAGCTTAAATTTTTAAACTTGTGTCATTAAAACTTTCAATTCCGTGTCTTATAGTTGTTCAGTCTAATATATTTATTTGTGCATTATTATGATGACATAAAGTTATAGTTAAGAAATATTTTTTTAAAAAAGTGATAGTTACTATCTATATCAATAAGACCCACTTTTTTTTCGGTGAATTAGTCATAGAAACTCTAAAATTAAGTGTATTTGTCTTAGAACAGTTCTATGTTGAGTGACCCACTGCAAATTTTCATATCAAACATGTAAGCGAAGACAAAATATGTTGAAATAAGGATGTTGGGGGCATTGAGTATCGAAATCTCGATCCGAATCATCGGTATAAGAGGTTTAAAACTTCACCCGATGGATATATATAAATGAGAACTAGGCATACGCACAGTGGTCAATTTTAGAGTCACGTATACTTTTTAATCCACTAAGTAGATATCGATATTAAAATAAGAGGTACATCTACTAAGGACATGGTTTCATTTGAACCATACAATATTTTTGTATTGAATTGTCAAGTTAGAAATGATAAGAGATGGATATTAAGTGCGCCTAATGATCCTAACAAAGGTAGTGGAAAGTTGGTGTGCTTTTTATTTTGCCCTATTTTTACAATCAAATCTTTCATTTTGGTTATTATAAATTCTTACACATTTTAGGCCCAATAATGATTTTATTTTCAATTTTTGAGGTTCCAACCCAGCTCAATTCGTTATTTTTCGGTTGATTAAGTAGTCAAGTTATTTTTTTTAATTATTTTTAAAAATTTTACTTATCTTCTAGAGCAAACGGCAGAGTCATCCGTCCTATTCAGATATTCACGTTGAAGAAAGACCGTATTCTCTTCTGAGTAAGCTCAGAAGAAAGACTTGAACATTAATAACTACAATTTTATAAAATTATAGTATTAAAAATTTTCAGAGCAACAATTAAAATTTCAAATTTCAAAATATTCAACCAAACCTAAAGAAAATAATAATTATAATCTAACGCTCATGGTTTTGGTTGGACAATTCGAGTTATTCTAATCATCGTGTCACACGAACACTCCAAACATTTTCTATATTACTTTTAAAAATTAAAATAAGAGTTAATGGGAAAACTACAAAAGCTTAAAAGTTGTGATATTTTACTTTATTTTATTTAATGAATTTGTGGTAATATAATAAAGTTTTTTTTTTTTTTTTTTTTTTTTTTTTTTTTTTTTTTTTTTTTTTTTTTTTTTTTTTTTTT